>NC_056744.1:1117644149-1117686649 GCF_019279795.1 Protopterus annectens
GAATCTTCTTCAGTCGTGAGAGTTTGACTCCATTCCAGAGCTAGCTGAACTCCGGTCCAGGATTGTGTGTGCTTCATATGTAAACAGTCCAGCCACCTGAGTCATATCCTGATGTGGGTACGGAGTACATTGGACTGAGCAGAGTTTTCCATATGTGTAGTATATTCTACATAGCACTGTGATTTCCTGGAATGTCAGTGGCAGAGCAGTATAGAGTAATGTGATGAACCGCTGACAAGACATTTGTTTACTGACTCCATACACTGCAGGAAATCTATGCCACTGCACAAATTGTTCTGGTGTGCGCATTCTCCATTTGTCTGGCAAGTGGTTCCCCTTCCCCTTATGTGTGTCACTTTGTCCTTCTATAGTCCAGTCACAGGTTTTGTCCACCATTGCTGCTGTTATGTATTCGTAGTTATAGTGTGAGTGGGGTAGAAGTCCTAGCATTACACTTAGGGTTATTGACTTCACACCTCTGACTGTACCTGTTTACCATGTTGTCCATCTTTGTACCCATACATCTGCTGTGGTACTCAGACGGTTTGTGTTGCAATGTTATTATAAGGCTACATGTTGGCCATAGCTGTCAAACTCTTAGACTGACATCTGGATAGGCCCATATATAACAGACACAGGCTTCTACATGGGGACAGGGTGTTGATATTCCTCTTCCAAACATGAACAATTAGACTGTTTTGTACTGGCTTGCATTTTCCTTATGGGTGTAACATCTGCTTCTCAACTGTCTGTCATTGATGTTTTCACATCAATCTTTAATGTGAAGTTGTTAAATGTCGCCGTTTATTCTCACTGATTGGTTCGGAGCCGATCCTCAGCTCTGACACGGCCAATAGCAAAGCTCAAGGTTTGCCAGTAGCTCGAGACAAAGCCCCTTATCCCACAATGCACTGCTGGAATTACCTCTGATCTAGTTTGCCGCGGCAAGAGAGATCTCTGTGATCCAGTTAGCTCTGACAGTTTTGACAACTCGCAAGTTAAAAAATCTCTCTCTTGTCTTTTGGGTGATTGTTAGGGTTCAGTGTGTTTCTAGTTTAAAATAATATAGTTAAGTAGGTTAGTTTTTGTAGAGATACTACCCTGTGTATAGTTTTTGTGTTCTTGGTATTAGGCCCTTTCTTGGCCCTATTTAGTCTTACTATCTTTAATTGTTATTAGTTTTCTTAGTGTGGGCTTAGTTAGCTATGTATTTAGCCTTTACAGGTATTTTTTTGTGGTGGTCTGTTAAAGGAATGTCTGAGAGATAGAAATCTCACCCCAAATCGGTGTTTGGGCCTAAGGAAACCTTAACCAGATGTGAGCAGGAAGGCAAGACCCTATCTGACGTTGGAGTCCATTTTTCTACCCCTACTCGGCCCTATCCCAAGGGCCCTAAGGGCAGAAAAATGTGGTTCTGAAAAGCACAGGGAACCTTCCAGGACACGTGGAGAAACCCCCTCTAGAGGCAGAGGAGGGTGCTATAATGGAAGACGCCACCCGTGCGGCAGAGGGGGTCCGCAGCAACAGGGCGACAGTGGACCGTTCTCTGCTCAGCCCTACCAGCACCCCTGAAGGGAGGCCCGGCTGTCCAGCTCTGGAGGCAGTCGGGGGTCGCTTATCTTTGTACCCAGAAGCCTGGCTAAACATAACGTTGGATACTTGGGTACAAAGCATCATTTCCAGAGGATATTTCATACTGTTCTCTACCGCTCCCACTCCGGTATACAGAATCCCAGATGTTCCACCTAGTCTCTGGGAACAAGCAATCATAGAGGTCCACAAATTGCTAGAAAGAGTCATCCAACCAGTCCCAACAGACCAAGTTGGATTCGGAACTTCTTTTTTTTGGTACCAAAGAAAACAGGAGACTGGAGACCTACCTTGGACCTCAGCAGACTCAATCAGTTCGTAAAGAAAGAGAAGTTCCGAATGGTCACGCTTCAGTCCATTCTTCCCTTCCTAGGGAAAGGCGATTGGATGTGCTCCATAGATCTCAAGTATGCATACTATCACATAAAGATGAACAGACGCTCCAGGGATCACCTGTGTTTCAGGCTGGGCGCCAATCATTACCAGTTTCAAGCCCTGCCCTTTGGTCTCACTACAGCCCCCAGAGTGTTCAACAAATGCATGGCAGTGGTCACGGCTCACCTGAGGCATCTAGGATTCCAGGCGTTTCCATACCTAGATTGGCTCCTCACCGCTACCACCAGGCATCAATTGACTCGGGCAACACAATACACTCTGCCATCAATTAGGCATTACAGTCAACTTCGAAAAGTCTGCCTTATCGCCATCGCAGCATACTGTTTTTATAGGAGCAGAGTTAAGACACCTCAACCACCACTCTACATCTTCCAATCGAAAGAGTCTCACTTCTCCTCCAACACATCAACTCACTGGTGTCAATGAACAAAGCTACAGCAGCAGAGGTCTTGAAGGTGCCAGGTTTGATGGCAGCTGCAATCCTGGCCGTACCACTCGCAAGGATGCATATGCGAATCCTTCAATGGCTCATCTTTGCTCAGTGGTCTTACCAGAAGCTGCCGATGCACCATATAAGTCTCATCACAGATACCTGCAAGAGAGACCTTCGGTGGTGGTTGATGTCTCCATGTCACAGGAAGGCCCTTTGTCTCCCCCCCCCCCCCAGTAGCCACTGTGACCACGGACACTTCCCTGATAGGGTGTGGGGGGGGGGGGCATTTTCAGAGAACGACTGCCCAAGGCACATGGACGGATCAAGAGTCACATCTGCATATCAATGTTATGGAGTTGAGAGTGGTACTTCTGGCGTTGCAGTACTTTCAGGACTCTCTTCCTCTAGGAACTATTGCAGTTCAGACGGACAACATGCTTGTCTGGTACTTGAACAAGCAAGGTGGAACCAAATCTTACCCCTTTTGTCAAGAAGCCCTC
Source organism: Protopterus annectens (assembly GCF_019279795.1). NCBI lineage: Eukaryota > Metazoa > Chordata > Ceratodontiformes > Protopteridae > Protopterus > Protopterus annectens. The sequence continues at coordinate 1,117,647,069 of NC_056744.1, forward strand.
TGGGTCTGGCAACGGGCTGTGTCGTCCCAGCATTTTCTGTTAGCAGTGCACATCCCGGGGAAATCCAGTGTGATAGCGGACAAGCTAAGCAGGGCGATATTGCTACCTCATGAGTGGTTTCTCAAACAGGTTGCGGAGTTGATTTTCCACATAAGGGGCCAGCCTTGCTGCAACCTCTTTGCCAGCCACATCAATTCAAAATGCAAAAGCTACTTTGCCCTAATACCACCTCCAGGACTTCCCCTGAGAGATGCACTCGTACACAATTGGCCCCCGGGTCTCCTTTATGCATTCCCACCCTTTCCATTGATACCCAGATTTTTACAGAAAGCAAAATCGCTGGGAAGGACTGTTATCCTCATAGCCCCCTACTGGCATCAACAGATTTGGTTCCTGTTTCTCCATCACCTGTTGGAAGATCCATGGATTCTGGACCCAGTTCCGGATCTTCTAACGTACCCGTCAGGGGACCTCAATCCTTCCCTGCAATCCCTGAAACTGACTGCTTGGCTAATCCACTTCCCCTAATTGCCAGGCTTCATTCAATTTCAGAAGATACAAGACACATTCTTTTGTCTTCTCACAAGCCATCCACCAGGAAATTATACTGCAGTAAGTGGAAAAGGTTCTCAGTTTGGGCCAACACACAGAAAATTGACCCTTTCCGAGCTCCGCTATCATCCATTTTAGAATCTGACAAAGATTTTTAAGGAAGGGGCAGCAGCTGCTGCAGTTAGTCCAGTTAGCCGCCATCTCAAATTTCCACCTTGGATTCGATGGCTCGAACGTTATAGGCCATAAGTTATATAAAACTTTTCTTAAAGGTGTTCTTCACATGATACCTCCTGTCAAAATTCCTTATTCTCCCTGGAATTTGAACTTTATGCTGTCTCAAATTATTCTCCACCCTTTTGAACCAGCATCTTCTTGTGATCTCAAATATTTATCGTGGAAAACTATTTTTCTAGTGGCCATTACTTCTGCCCACAGATTGTCAGAACTCCAAGCATTATCTGTCAGACCACCTTACATGATTTTCCATGCTGATAGAGTATCTCTCAGAACAAACCCCTAATTTTTGCCTAAAGTCTGTTCTGAATCCAATATCAATCAGGTCATTGAGCTGCCAGTCTTTTTTCCCAACCACTCTAACAAATTGGAATACATGCTGCACAAACTTGATGTACACAGACAGCTCAGATTTTATCACGACAGAACTAAGGATATTAGACAATCTGATCAACTTTTTGTATCCATTTCAGAAGCCAGAAAAGGTAATCCAGTGGCGAAAACAACTTCATCTAATGGTTATCAGATTGTGTATCCTTTGTTTATGCGAATGCTAACATGCCTTTGACGCACAAACCTAAGGCTCATTCTATCAGAGCCGTTTCTACGTCTTCTGCCTTTCAAGCTAAGTTGCCCCTTGACGATATTTGTGCTGCAGCCACGTGGTCTAAGCCTCATACCTTTATCGCACATTACAGAGTAGATAAGACTTCCAGGGACAGGTCTTCCTTTGGTTCCATGGTACCGAAAAACGTACTTCCATGAGCCACCCAAGATTGAGGGTGCTAGGGACACTACCCATCAGTGAGAATAAACGGCGAGATTTAACAACTTCACATAAAGAAGTATTACCATAACGTTCCATGTGAGTTGTTTATCTCGCCTTTATTCTCACGTCCCTCCCTCCTTCCCCCTCCTGGCTGACAGTAGACTTAGAGGCTAGTACTATCCTGGCTCCTCAGTACTTCTTTTCCTTTGGAAAGTTTTCCCCTTTCAGAGTAGGGTAAAGTGTGTGTGTGTGTAATTTGCAGCAAACAAGATCTGACGTAATTCCAGCAGTGCATTGTGGGATAAGGGGCTTGGTCTCGAGCTACTGGCAAAGCTTGAGCTTTGCTATCGGCCGTGTAGGAGCCGAGGATAGACTCCGAACCCATCAGTGAGAATGAAGGCGAGATAAACCACTCACATGGAATGTTATGGTAAGTACATAACTTCTTTTTATTTTGCACATAGTTTGACATGCAAATGGAATGTTATGGCAAGCAGACCAGATATACAAGGCATACATGTGGACATTCTGTGACACTCTGCCATTCCAGGGGTATGGATGGTGCCCACTGACTTGTCAGTACTGACATGGTAATGTGGCAGCCATTTATAACCTGGCACTACAGTGACTTGTCACAGTTTGTTCTATTAGCCTCTGTAGGTCCTCCCAAGCTGTGTACGGTCCATATGTGTGTCCCCCTGTCCCTCCATTGTCCAGCTTTTCTGCAGTAACAAATATTAACTTCTGGACAGTGTGTACAACTCCTGCTATAGATGTAGCTGACATGCAAAATAGTTGGCACGGCCAGTCTTGAACCGTGAACCCTGTCAACCACAGCACTGTACTTAGACCACTAAGCCACAACAGCCAGCAGTAAGTGCGGTCTGCTTCCTGATGGTATTAACCATGCACAGACATGGCACATTGACCCCTGCATATTGTGGACAATGGCACAAGTTAGCAAGTTGAGTGAGAGAGCCGTGGGAATGTGTAGTCTGCTGATATTACCATACAAACATCTTACTGCATTTCTATGGAAACATGGGTGTGTTGGCAGGAGGGGGCTATACCTCTCAATTGTACACATTTCCACGGACTGTCCAGCTGTTTGTTTTTTTTATTTTGGGTCCATTTAGCATAGTATTGTGGTTGTATTTGGAAAATACTGGCATATCATTAAAGACCGAAGTTAGTAAGTAATGACGGACATTTGAGTTTCAGACTTCTTACCTTTCAGAGTCTTAATGCAACTGCACGACCTGTTCTAATATCACTGTCTAAGTTTGTAAGAGCAATTTTCATAACTGTCCCTATTTGTAGGCCTTTGCCACACATTTCTTTGTGGGTTTTTACAGATGACTTGCTGTGAGAGGCTGAGGTGTGTATGGGACTCCAACATTGACATCAATGTATGTGACCTATGACCCGCAGTTTTAGTCTCCTACATATACTGCAGTGAGTTTTGGCACCTTGGGGACTACTGCATATTCTGGAGCAGATTGTATTTGGCGGACATTTTCTGTTCCACGTAGCTGTCTGTTTCCAGCTTGCTATCTTGGTAGCCCACCTCATTTCCTTGCATACATGCAGCAATATCAGATATGTTACCACAGTCTGCTACTCCATTCATTTGTTGTTAAGAAGAGTGACTTACCTTATGTCTGCAGCAGTTGTGAGGAGAGTGCTTCAGGGCTATCTCTGTTGGATGCATGCAGTACACAGCATATACATATACAGAGCTACAGTTATCCCAATCCACAAGGGGGGATCCACCGTGGATCCCGGAAACTACCATCCCAGTCTGACAAGGCCATGGAGCGGATTATCATGGAACTTATAAACAAAGACATTGGTAACCTTCAAACACTGGACCCCACCCAGTTTGGGTTTGTGAAGGGCGGATCTTGTCTCCTGAACCTGATTGACTTCTTTGAATCAGTCTCCAGAGCCATGGACAAGGGTAAGGTGGTCCACACAGCCTATCTAGACCTTGCCGAGGCCTTTGACACCACCCCCACTCTGGAATCATAGATAAACTTACTAAGTTGGGCATTAATCCCTATGTCACCCAATGGGTTGCTAAATGGCTTACTGATAGAACCCACACTGTAAAAGTAGCAGACTCCAAATCCAGCTCCAGACAAGTGACAAGTGGAGTACCTCAGGGTTCAGTCCTGGGGCCGCTCTTGTTTGGCATCTACTTCTCTGAAGTACAGGTCAACACTAAGGGACTTTGGCTAACCATGTTTGCAGATGACTGCAAACTGGGAGCCATTATTGAATCCCCAAATGATGCGGATACTCTACAAAAGGGCCTTACAGAAACAGATGCTTGGTGCCAGAGCCATGGGCTCAAGCTCAATGCCAAGAAATGTATTGTTATCCCCTTTGGGGAAAAAACATGTATCCATGAATTACCATATAGGTGGCAGTACACTAAACACAGAAAGTGTGATAAGAGACTTAGGGACACAGGTGGACAGTGGTCTCGCCTTCGATAACCACATCGTCACAACAGTCAGGAAATCCTTCTATGTGGCGCACCTCATCACGAAGGGCTTTTCATCCAGAAAAAAGGAGGTCATTGTCCCACTGTACTCATCCCTCATTAGACCCATTATAGAATACAACGCCCCATTTGGTATGTACCTCTCAAGACATCTGCAACAACTGGAAAGGCCTCAGAAATACCTCACTAAAAGAATCACAGGCCTAAAGCAGATGCCCTACGCTGACCGCCTTAAACTCCAGCTGTACTCTGTCATATCGTCTGCTCAGAGGCGATCTCTGCTTAACATACAAGGCCATGTCAAACCCAGAGCTGTTGGACATGCTACACTTAAAGAAATCCCAATCTCTCAGAGCTACACGCTCCAGGGATCTAAACCTTGTCATCACAATAAACAAAACATGCTGGAGGGATAGGTTCCTGACCCAGAGACTCCCCAGACTCTGGAATAGATTGCCCATACATGTCAAGCAGAGTGCCTCTTTGGACCTCTTCAAGAGGAACCTTGACGATTGGATGGAAGAAAGGAAATTCACCCCAGGGATCACGTCAGTCGCCCTGCTAGACAGGGGTCTAGGAAAGTAAATAATGTGGGAAGAAATAGCCAGGGAATTGTTATAGCTAGGCTTGTATAGGCCCTAGGGCTGATAGCCTAGTACCAACCTATGAACATGGTAAGGTACAGGTAGTGTGATGTGTGTGCATCCTTTTTATTGTGTGCGCGAGTCAGTGTGAGGTGTTAGTCCCTGGGTCCCTAGGGTGTCAGTGTACGTGCTATGCATTGCCTCTTTGCCAGGGCGTACTGGGCACGCCTACATCTGCCTACAGGGACAGGCTCAGGGGGTTCCTCCTCTGAGTTTCCCTGTGCCTGTTTGGCAATAGTGGGGGGCTGTGTCCCTTCGCTGTGATGTTCCTGCCATGACTGTTTCCACAGGATCAAACTGTATAGCATGGCAGATACTATGAACATGTGTGGACATGTGGCTGGAGAGTACTGCAGGGCTCCACCAGATATGTCAAGGCAGTGGAACCGTGACTTGAGCAGCTAAAAAACACATACTCTATGATGTTCCTAGTTTGTGCGTCTGCCTCATTTATGGCATTCTTCAGTGGGTGTGCATGCATTTCTGATGGGTGTCATCATCCACAGTTCCAGTGCATAGGTAGCATCCCCCACTAGATGGCCATATGGGATGTCCCCCCTGGCAAATGCCTGATAACAGCTGTGATGCATGCCAGATGTGGGAGTCATAACTGCCAAGGTTGCCAGCACTCACACTGATGATAATGCCCTGTGTATTGCAAGCGACCTGGCAGTTGGAGTGATACCCTTTGTGGTTGACATATACTCTACCCTCCTCACCAAGTGGTGCTTTGATGTGCACATGAGTGCAGTCTATGGCACCCAGTACTTCTGGGTAGTGTGATACATGGTGGAAGAGACACATACTGGTGGTCTTGGGGAAATAAATGTGCTCATTGGCATGTGTTAGAAAGACATCCAGGAACTGATGGAGTACCCTAGTTGTGGATGCCCGTCAGACTCCCATGATGTCCCTTGTAGGTCTTTGGAAAGTAGCTGTAGCTAGCATTCTTAAGGCTACATATACCTTTGTTTCCACTGGGATGGTTTCCCCTCTGTTAGCTCTGTGTCTGAAGTGAGAGCTGCACAGCTTGGTATGTTGCTGTAGTATGTCCCTGTCCATCCTGTAGTGTTATCTCCAGCTCATGTAGCTCGTGAAGGGTTACCCTGGGTCTGAGTACTCTTCTCCTCTTCACTCTGGGCCAGTTGCCAGCATCAGCATCATCACTGACCTCAGCCTGTTGGATGTACAGATGCTGTAAACCAGCAGCAGCCCCTATCATTTTGTCAGTTAAAATTCCCAAGTGTGTACTCCAGTGGTGCAGAGTTTTTGTCTTTTTCGACTTTTCCCGGTTAGGGGTCGCCACAGTGGAACTCCGGTCTGCTAATGATTGGAAGTAGATTTTTATGGTGCAGAGTTGCCAGCCCGATGCCCAGCCTTCAGCGAAGGCACACCCATTTACTCATGTCTTTTGGAGGCCACCCGACCGCAGGAGGACATGCAGACTCCACACAGAACGTGCTCCAGCTTTGAATCGAACAGGAGAACCTCTTGCTGTGAGGCAACAATGCTACCATTGTACCACCGCGGCTTACACTCCAGTGGTGCAGTGTGTGTTGGAAAAATCAGATTGAAGGGTGTCTGCATACTTTATACTGATATGCTGTAGATGCCGCCTGTGTAATTGGCTTACTATGGTACATTCTACCTGCCAGCTACATTGTTGAGGGGGTTGAATGGGCCAGTGTGAGTGGCAGAGTGCTTATTAGTCATTTATAGTGGATTGGATTTTCTAAGCTATTTCCTTTTATTTATTTTTCAATTTCTCCACTTCTAAGTCCCGCGCCGTGCAAACCTGCGTCTCCAGTGTAAACATTGCTCAGCGTATTTGACCCTCCCCTGTACACGAGCACACTTAGCTTTACTTTAACCAGCTAAGTATAGCTTGGCCACCTCAGACAACCCCCCCCCCCCGGCTTAGGTGCGCTTAGCTGGGCACAAACGGGAGCAGCTGAGCTCCAATGTGCTTACACAAATTGTGACACGCCCCCTTTTCATGTCAGCTGTCTGTGGCCCATTTTGCTATTCAATAACCTTGACTCCTTTACATACACCTAATTGCGTGTACCCTAGATACTACACTACACCAGAGCCTATGTCCTCCTTGGCAACCACTGTAACCTGCCATTGTATGACTGAATGCTGGCCACTATAATGGGAAAATTCAGTATAGCTTTAAATATTATATTTTACAATGTTTTTTTGCAAACTAGCATGTTTGAGCATTGCTGGTTAAACGTGACATATGTGATGAAAAAATTAAATTTTTTTTTTTTTTTTTTTTTTATTAATTTCATCACTTTTAAAATGTGAATGGCCATAGTTTTGGCCATTTGCATGCCTACTGCACCTAATACATGCTTTTTATTTGAGTTGTCACACCCCCTGTTTAATTTTTACATTCCGGTACACTGTTAGTAACCGCATACATTTTTCCTACAGACACAGCACTGCACCTACACGGATACCTTACCGCTTCCTGGATTGCAAAATCACCTCATTTGCATAGTTTTCACCAGCAGATGAGGTAATTTATGTTCCGCGATCGCTTCTATGTACGCACAATGTCTGCACGCTTGTGCACGCCCCCAGCCCTGTTTCCTGGATCGCTCAGTGGCCATATTCTGTGTTCGGGCTGCAACACTATTCCTACACGGAGGATCACTTTGTGTAGGGTTTATTAAGTTACCCCTGATGTTTTAGTGCAAGTTTAAAGGATGCTAATTGTTTGGTTGACTCTTAATAAAAAAAATATCCAGCAAGAAGACGACCACTTCCAAATGAACCACCACACTTTATTCACATTAAGTGCTTTCCTCTCCACTGCAGAGGCTTCATCAGAATAATTTAGTACACACACACCCAGCCATTTAAATACCCACCCCCAATTAACCAATTCACATTTAAAACAATGTGTACCAATAAAATCACCCCTGTCAGGTTGCAAAACCATGAAAATATCATAATAAATCTATCATGAAAAACTCTGTAAGAACTCCTTAAGTAACCTGATTTAAATAATTACCTAAAATGTTTGTAATATTTATGAACCATTTGTACAAATTGTAAACCCATTTCAGCTTTTAGTTGTACAACAGTTGGTTAAGAATGAGCAGGGAAGTATTACAGATGTCCATTTGGATGTGCTGGAACTGTGGCAGTTGTTCAATGCCACTCTGTATCCGGGCATTAATGAAACTATTAGTATTGCTAGTATTCTGAAGCTTGATTATTTTTCAGGTTGATACTTACTGTAACACTATATTTTAGAATTGTTTTTAAAATGTGTTTACAATTTGTACAAATGGTTCATAAATGTTATAAGCATTTTAGATGTTAGGTAATTATTTAAATCCTATTACTTAAGGACTTCTTATAGAGTTTTTCATGATAGATTTTTTTATGATATGTACATGTTTTTTGCAACATTACAGGGGTGATTTTATTGGTACATTTGTTTTAAATGTGAATTAAAAGTGAATTGGTTAATTGGGGGTGGGTATTTAAATGGCTGGGTGTGTGTACTAAATTATTCTGATGAAGCCTCTGTAGTGGAGAGGAAAGCACTTAATGTGAATAAAGTGTGGTTGTTCATTTGGAAGTGGTCGTCTTCTTGCTGGATATTTCTACTGTTATTTTGCCTTATTATTAACAGAGTCACAGAAAATGGAAAGTTTGCTGGAACTTTCTTAATCTCTTTTATCTACAGTCTTTTGTAGGGCCTCATCCCTCTGTTTGGCAGTACAATGTACCACTGGTTTAATTTATGTAAGCCCCTTCTGGGCAGCATCACTTCATGTAATTTACCTCTCTTAACAGTTTTTGTTTGACTTTGCTGTGTATATCATATTCAGCTTTGACATGGATCTCGCCATCTGCAGCTGACTTCCAAGATATGTGTTGATCATATTTGTCCATCAGTAATCTAGTTTGAAAATTACAACTATAAAATTTTCTCATTTAAAACTGGGAAGTGGAGGTTACAGATTAAAAAAAGAAAGAAAGAAAATAATGTGTACTTTAACCAATGGCACTCCAACTGTACTAAGCCTACAGAGAAGTTCTTTCAGGCACTGTCTCATGGAGAGTGGTGGGCCCAAGTTTCTTGCAGATGGTGGACCCAACTGAATTGTTCAGAAACATAATCTCTGCTTCTTTTCATGGTATCATCTTGTTGGTCCCTACTCAAAGCTCATGACATTACGGCATTGGTGTTTTACCATTTTCAGTTCTATAGTGATAGTTGCAAAGTTATTTAGCCTGGTAGTGGTTATCATTCCTTAGTCATTTTCACTTTCTTGGACACCTGTGCCCCCCCCCCCATTGATTTTGCATCATGCAGGAGTTAAAAGTGCTGTAAAAATATTGCTGCATTAAAGGTGCTGCAAGCCTCTGCTGTATTTGTGATTGACATTTCATAGTACGTACAAGATCACAGGAGTGGGCACACCATTACACTTCATAAGATTAAGTAAGATGCTAACTTCAAACATTTGTATTTAAAATTATACAGGGAAGTTAGTGGGTGCCAGTATAACTTGACAAGCAGTATTTGACATAGCACAGTATGAGTAGTCACCTGTCCACTGGCATAAAGGTATAAAGTGCTGATTTGTCACTCAGGTGACCCGAGTTTTGTTAGTGGCTTGGGAACTTGCTTGAGATAGCTGGTGAAGGGAGGAGAGAATGAGCTATGCCCACTCATCTGTCTTGGGAGTGTGTAAGTCCAGGCTCATGAAAGGCACAAGTGCAGCAGTTTCTCTGTGGTAAGCTAGAACAACTTGCATAATGCGCTTGTTCTAGGAAGAGAGGAAATGGAAGGCTTACATAACCCACAGAAGTGAGTGACAATTCTGTGCTGTGTACCATTGTGCTTCCTTCAGGAAGTATGCATGCTGGGCATGTAAAGAAGTGAGGGCTATAAAGAGAAAACCCTGGTCTTTAAGCAGATAATGGTCCGACTCCTGGTTTAGTCCCCTCCAAAGGGAATGAATGAACTGCAGACTTTCATCCGATGGGAATGTCTGGGACATCTGACTGGCTGGGGGAGATCTGAGCAAAAAAAAGTTCTTTAAAGCAAGAAATTTACTAATTTTACTTAAAGATGTGGCTTCATTTAATGGTTTTGATCTTGACTCTGGCTGTTAAAACGGTTCTGGAATTTTAAATCATTGCTATGACTTTTAAGGGATTATTTTAGCTGTATGTATATATATATATATGTGTGTGTGTGTGTGTGTGTGTGTGTGTATATGTGTGTGTGTGTGTGTGTGTGTGTGTGTATATATATATATATATATATATATATATATATATATATATATATATATTTTTTTTTTTAATGAGCATCTTTAAAACTAGTATTAATGCATAGAATACAATGTGCAATTTTTCTTATTCGTAACCAGCTCTTTCTTTTTGTCTTGATCTGTACTGCAATGGCAAATAGTTCTTTGAGTAAGAACTGCACATCTTTGTCATCATTGACTTGCCTTGTATTTTTAATTTTTCTCCCATCAGGAAGCTGCACCTTCAACCATGATTGCCAGATTAAAGTATGTTTCCTTAGTTGTTTTGGTCTTCCAGACAACCACCTTGGTATTAACTATGCGTTATTCGCGAACGTTGAAAGAGGATGGACCCCGCTACTTGGCATCTTCTGCAGTTGTTGTTGCTGAAGTGATGAAGTCTGCAGCTTGCATTCTGTTGGTCTTCAAAGATAGCAGTACGTATGATGCTAGCTTTATTAGTATGTTTGACATGTTAAAATTAATTTTGTAACTATCCAGTAAATTGTATTGTCTTAGTCTATTTTGTTTCATAGATAATTTTAAGCTCTGTGAAGTCTCGCACACAGCTGTTAGGTGTGTTTTCCATAGATCATGTTGACTAGAATTTGAAATGCAGAATTATTATTCTGTTCAGCCTGCATCTAAATGTCTGTTGATATTTTACTTAGAGTGGAGTGCCACTTAAGATTTCATTTTATAGTATCCTTGTAAACTATTTTATTTATTTATTTACATTTGTTGACTGGGAGTGTCCGACTGGACGTAGGTCCGTTTTCAGTGGAGGCCCGGGGAGAAAAGCTCCACAGTTAAAATATACAGACAGTAGTTACATTGGATTTACATAGCAATTAACAATTTGATCAACATAGCAAGTAACAATTACAAACATAGTTCCAGATGAAGAACATAGTACATCAGTAGACAACTAGAATCTTTATCATCAGCGAAGTACATAACAGACATTAGCAATTGTTGCAATAAGAAGTTCTTGCTGTATAATAAGTAGTTAGGCTTATGAGCATCCGAGCTTGCTATAATCAAGGTAGTTAGTGGGGTGGAAAGGAAAGTAGTGGGTGATATTAGAGGGGGAGTTGCAAGGGCATAGCCAGCATGTTTTTAGGTGCGCTTCTACTAAAACTGTAGATGTTAAGTTGTCTATCTCGCCTTCATTCTTGCTGGATGGGTTCGGAGCCGATCCTCTGCTCCGACTCGGCCACTCTAAAAGCTCGAGAGTTGGTTCCGCCGGCTCGAGGCTCCCCTTTTATCCCACAATGCTAGGCGGTAATATCCCAGATCTCGTTTGCCGCTACAGCGATCGAGGTGTGTTGTTCCAACCGGCTTCAGGTTAGTCTATTTAGAACAGTCTAAAAGTTAATTTAAACCCCTTTAAATTAGTTTTTACTCATAATTCCCTTAGTTAAGTAGTTTTTTATCCTTTCCTTCCTGTTTATCCACCCTTTTTACCACAAGAACTTAAGAGTTCTTCCCTTAGGCCTTCGGGCCCTTCCATCCCCTTTTAGTAGTGGAGTGTATGTGTTTTTGTAGGGATCAAAAAACTAAATTTATTAGCTTAATTTTAGTTTTAATTTTTAGTGGATAGTGTAATCGGTGTGTTTGTGCTTGTGTGGTGATTACACATTATTTCTTAGAAATGTCTAAGGATTCAAAGGTCTCAGGCTTTAAGAAGTGTGACTCGTGCTGTCAGAAGATGTCTCTGACAGACGGTCACACTTCTTGCGTGTACTGCCTGGGACCTTTACACCTGCAGGACTCTTGTGCTGTATGCCATGGCTTCAGCCCTAGAGTCCTGCAGGAAAGGAAAAATAAGCTTATTTTACAAGGCTTATTGAAACCTGAGGGTCCCCCGACTCTTTCTTCGGGCAAACCCTCCAAGCCTACTAGGTTGTCGGCTCCAGCTTCTGAGTCGACACCTAAGGCTTCGAAGTCTGTTACAACATCGGCTCCGGCTGGAGCCGATGAGACTCTAACACTTATTTCTTTGGTTCTCTCGGCTCCGGCCGGAGCCAAGATATTGGAAATCACTGAGTCGGCTCCGATAAGATTATCGGAACCGACAACTAGGAAAAGGTCTAGGTCACCGTCTCTTGGCTCCGTTCATTCGGCTCCAGCATCTCCCTTGCTGTCTGAACGGAGCCATAGATCTCACTCCTCTAGGTCGTCGAGACTTTCGGACCATGACCTTCAGAGGGTAGTGAGTCGACTTCTTAAGTCCGAGGCACTGGCCCAAATGCTTCAGAGCCCGACTCATCAGTCGATGCTTAATCCTATTTCTCAAAATGTTCCTCCTCCGACTCCTTTGAGTTCGGAGCCGGGGCGTTTCGGACCTGAGACTGTGGCAGCTTCGGAGCCGATACAATTGTCTTCGGCGCCGTCATCTGCTCCGATTTCTTCATTGGAGGAATCTCGGCGCCGGACTTCCCTCGTCGGCTCCGAGGGGGTGAGTGGCATCGGACCCTTGTCCGACCCCGCTCTCCCTCTCGGTGCTTCAGCTGGTGAGTTCGGCTCCGACATCGGCCTCGAGCCATCACTGTCGGTGCCGAGGAGGGTTTCAGCTTTTCGGCGCGGGGACCTGTGTCTCTGTCTGACAGGGTGCTGAGGTCATGCGGAGTGTGTTGGAACCTGGTTCAACTCCACAGTCGGCTCTGTCCGCCCCTCCCTCCTCGGTGCCTCAGGTAATTTCTACTCACTCCCTCATCCCAGACCGCAGAGAGCCAGCTCCTCAAGAATCCCCAGTTGGGGATCTCATCCTCTTCCGAGGCCTCTCCTGAATTGGTAGGAGAGTCCCCTAGGAAGAGAAAGTGCAAGAGGAAGCACATAGACTCACCTGAGTCTGTCACCTCTGACACGGATTTAGAGGATTCTGAAGGTTCCCCCCATTCCCCCTCTGAAGAGGTCTCCTTTGCAGACATCCTGGAGATCTTAAAACAGAGGGGGAATTGGCCAGCCTTCAACCCTTCGGAGGATGAATCTGTGTATCTTGAGGCGTTCGGCTCTCGCCCTTCCACCTCCTGGGTCCCCCCCCCCTTGACCCCGTCATGCAGGTGGTAGCAGAAAAGGCATGGACGGCTCCTGACTCTGTGGACCCCACCCCCAGGAGGCCTTCAAAGTTTATTACCGCCCCAGCGGACAAACAATTTTTGACTAAAGGAGTTTCTGTGGATGCTATGGTGGTAGCTGCTGCCACCAAGAAGGAACTAGCTGATCCTTCAGTGCCTGTCCATCCCCCTAACAAGGAATCTAGGTCTATGGACAGGTACGGGAAGTGGATGTTTTCGTCAGCGACCTTTTCTATGCGTTCGCTGAACTACCTCTGTCATTTCACTCGTCTTCAAAGAGACTTGATCAAGGAAGCGAGTGAGATGTTAAAGGATCCACAGCTGCGGGTTTTCAGGATAAGATGAACGCTCAGCTGGCTACCCTCAATTCGATAGCTAACTCCTCCATGCGCCTTCTTTCATATGCGGCTGATGGAGCGAGCAGAGCCGCAGGTACAGGTGTGGCCTTACGCCAGCATGCCTGGATGCGGCTATGCAATTTTGCGGACCCTTTCAAGACGTCTTTCACTAACTCCCCGTTTGATGGATCGTCTCTTTTTGGTCCTCAAGTGAAAGAAACCCTGACAAGGTGCGAGACTGATGGCAAAACTCTTTCTGCCGTCGGAGTCCGTTTTTCTACTCCTTCTAGGCCTTACCCCAAGGGCCAGAAAAGTGGAAAGATGTGGTTCCGCAAGCAATCTCAAGGGGCTTTGCCTGACGCACAGAGTCGGTTCCCCTCTAGAGGCAGGAGGGGAAACAATAATGGTAGACGCCGCCCTAGAGGCAGGGGGGGTCCGCAGAACCAGGGCAATCGAGAAACCTTTTCTGATAAGCCCTTTCAACATCCCTGAGGTGTTGCCCGACTGTCCACCTTCGGAGGCAGTCGGGGGAAGATTATCACTGTACCCAAAAGCCTGGCGATCTCCAACTCAAGACAAGTGGGTACAGTCCATCATTTCCGAAGGCTATTCCATTCCGTTCTTTCACATTCCAAATCAATCAAAAAAGTCCCTTCCAGATGTTCCACCCGCTCAAAGGGAGCAAGCAGCGTTAGAAATATCAAAGTTGCTTGCAAAAAGAGCCATTCAGCCAGTTCCAGCAGACCAGCAATGATCCGGAATCTACTCCAAATTATTTTTGGTTCCAAAGAAAACAGGGGACTGGAGGCCCATTTTGGATCTCAGCATCTTGAACAAGTCTGTCAAGAAAACAAGATTTCGGATGGTCACGTTGCAGTCCATCCTACCCCTATTGGGGAAGGAAAACTGGATGTGCTCTATAGACCTCCAGGATGCGTACTATCATATAAAAATGAACAGACGCTCCAGGAGATTTCTCCGCTTCAGGTTGGGAACCAGTCATTTTCAATTCAGAGCCCTGCCCTTTGGACTCACCACAGCCCCCCGGGTGTTTACCAAATGCATGGCAGTGGTCGCCTCTCACCTGAGACGTCAAGGATTCCAGGTGTTTCCATACTTAAACGACTGGCTCCTTACAGCTCCCACCAAGCATCTTCTACTACTTGCCAGAGACTACACTTTTCGCATATTTCGAAAGCTAGGTATCTCATTAAATTGCGAAAAGTCTGTTTTGTCGCCTTGTCATGCTATTACCTTCATAGGCGCAAATCTAGACACAGTCAGCATGTCAGCCAGACTCACAGACCAAAGGATAGCAGACATACACAAACTAGTCTCTCTTCTTTTCCACAGCAACAAAATCAAAGCCAGATTGGTCCTGAAAGTACTGGGGATAATGGCAGCAGCTATCCCTCTTCTTCTATTAGCCAGATTTCACATGAGAATCTTGCAATGGATGCTCTTCACATAATGGTCATACCAACAACTTCCGATGTCCCACACCATTGTGATAACGCAAGCATGCAGGAATCGCCTTCTTTGGTGGATTACATCCCCTCAGCTCTTCTTAGGAAGACCCTTTGTCCCCCCCCCCGGTTGCTACTCTGACAACGGACGCCTCCCTGATCGGGGGGGGGGGCATTATCAGGGCAGGACGGTCCAGGGCATATGGCAACCTTACGAACGCCACTTGCATATAAATGTTCTAGAGATGAGAGCAGCGCTTTTAGCGTTGCAGGCCCTTCAAGACTCTCTTCCGATGGGAACAATAGCAATTCAGACTGACAACATGTCTGTAGTGTGGTATATCAACAAACAAGGCGGAACCAGATCCTACCCCCTATGTCGAGAGGCACTCAGACTGTGGCAATGGGCGATTTCTTCTCAGCGGTTTCTGATAGCAACGCACATCCCCGGGAAGTCCAATGTCATTGCGGACAAATTGAGCAGAGCTATTCTCATGCCTCACGAGTGGTCTCTGAAAAATTCAGTGTTGGAAAAAGTTTTTCTGAAGTGGGGCCAGCCTTGCTGCGACCTTTTTGCTACTCCCCAAAACAGCAAGTGCGAAAATTATTTCACCCTCTTTCCTCTACCAGGCCATCCCAGCAGAGACGCTCTAGTCCAAGATTGGCCCCGGGGACTTCTGTATGCCTTTCCTCCCTTCCCACTAATTTCTCAATTGATACAGAAAGCCATCGCTCAGAAAGCTTCCATGATCCTCATTGCTCCTTACTGGCCTCGACAGGTTTGGTTCCCTTTTCTACACCGTTTTCTGTTGGAGCAACCCTGGCATCTGGACCCAGTTCCAGATCTTTTGACCCATCAGTCGGGTCAGTTACATCGCTCCCTCCCCTCTCTGAACCTTACTGCTTGGTTCCTCCAATTCCAACCCTAGCCAGGCTTCCTCTAATATCTCACTCAGTTCGAGATATTTTAATAGCTTCCCATAAATCCTCCACTCGGAAGATTTATCTTAGTAAGTGGAAACGTTTCTCCTATTGGGCACAAAGAAGGGACATAGATCCTTTCACTGCTTCCATTCAATCGGTCCTTGATTTCTTAGCCGAACTTTTCCACGCAGGTTCGTCTCCTTCTACTCTTAAGGTTCAACTGGCAGCTATATCTAACTTTCATGTTGGAATCTTAGACTCTGCCATCATGTCTCACAAACTTTGCAAAGCCTTTTTGAAGGGAGTTTTTCTTCTCAAGCCTCCTATTAGAAATCCTCCTCCTTCTTGGGACCTTAACTTGGTTCTCACATCTTTGATTCTTCCCCCTTTTGAACCTGCAGCTTTGTGTTCAATGAAATTGCTATCCTGGAAAACACTCTTTTTGGTAGCCATTACTTCGGCTAGAAGAGTCTCTGAACTTCATGCACTCTGTAGTCGATCCCCTTACCTTTTGTTTCATAAGGATAGGGTATCCTTACGGACCAACCCATCCTTCTTTCCCAAAGTAGCCTCTCCGGCAAACCTAAATCAAAACATTGACCTTCCTGTGTTTTTTCCTAACTATTCCAACAGGTCTGAACAAAAATTACATTGGCTAGATGTTCATCGACAATTAAGGTATTACTTAGGACCAAACAGATCAGAAAGGCTGACCAACTGTTTGTTTCTTATGCAGAAGGCAGAATGGGCCTTCCAGTTTCGAAAGTATCACTCTCCAGATGGCTTACATCCTTGATTTCTTTTGTGTATGAGATTAGGCATCAAAAGTTACCAACCAAACCTAAGGCTCATTCAACTAGAGCTTTGGCTACTTCTATAGCTTTCCAAGACAGGCTGCCTATTGATACGATTTGTGCGGCAGCTACATGGGCTACTCCTCATACTTTCATTTCTCACTATAAGTTGGATTTAGCTTCTAGACACAGAGCCAACTTTGGTTCCACTGTACTCAAGAGTCTGTTCCGATAGGCCACCCGGGACAAGGTGCTAGGGACGCGGTCCCATCCAGCAAGAATGAAGGCGAGATAGACAACTTAACATTTAGAAGTTATGTACCTACCATAACGTTCCATGTTAGTTGTCTTCTTCTCGCCTTCTTTCTTGCGTCCCACCCTCCTTCCCCATAGCCTGGACAGACCTAGAGGAGTTTGATTGTGACCTTTTTTTCCTACCCCCTCTATTTGTATATACGTATATACTGTAATATGTATATATTCCCTCATCAGGTTGTAGGTCACCTTCTTTCTGTCATTTATAGAGGTGGGTTTTTCCCCTTTCCAGTGTTTCTGGATTTTGTTTTTCCTGGCTGGGCCTAGCTTACAAACGAGATGTGAGGTATTACCGCCTAGCATTGTGGGATAAAAGGGGAGCCTCGAGCCGGTGGAACCAACTCTCGAGCTTTGAGTGGCCGAGTCGGAGCCGAGGATCGGACCATCAGACTGTAGTTGGGAGTGGAGTTAATAGGCTGAAATTGCCATTGCTCTGAAAATCTTTGAGCTTCAGTGTGGAGTACTGCAAACCATTAACTGATAGAATCACTTCTGAAATATTATGCTTGGAGACTGTAGTTCACATTCCATTGCTCATGTCTCTACTTGTAATATACGATGTCCTTACATTTGCTGCTGGAGTATTCGTTACAAATGGAATTTACTGCCATGAAGCCCACCGTCCAGCCAGTTTACCAACATCTACTGTTGCTTTAAGGAACACTGAACATCACCTACACATTCCTTGCATAGCGTAGAGCATAAAGGTGACGTTCAGGTGTACCATCCTCAGAACTTCTTTGCTGCCAGTCCGAACGCTGTTTTTTAACCATTGGTTTGTTACCTCCATTCTTTTTTTGCCGCTTTTCTGTTTTTCAGCTTTCCGATGATTACTCCTGTTTGCTGAAGTCCTTACCATTGCAGAGAAGTACCCAGTTGGGTGTTTTGTTCTTTTTTGATTGTTTTGTGCTGTTTGGGGTTAATGTTATCCAGGAAGGGTAAATGCCAGTGTGGGAGACTAATTTCCCCATAAAGACTGCCACGATAAGTGTCTTTTTTTTGCCTAGGTGCTGCTGGCACCATAAGTCTTGTTCAATTTGTCAGGTGTTTGTCCCTAAAACTCTTCATAGTAGGCTTTCTTCCCTTTATTGCATCTTGAGAAACAGTGTCTTAAGCTTCTTTGTAAAGATAGTATGGATGAAACCTCCTGCTTCGAGTGTCAGCTGTCAGGGAAGAGGAAGGTGCATAAGGTAAGACCAAAATCTTCTGCTGTCCAGCCTCTGCCGGGAGTTTCTCCTGACATTACTATGAACCCAGAGGCTCACATGGTTGTTTTGTCAGATTCCCCACGTATGGGTTGGAGGCCGGTGAGGATTTGGTGGGCAACACGTCTGAGGTGTCCATTTTGGCCATTCAGGATGAACCACAGTTAACTGTTTCCAAGGGGTCTAGAGGGGTTCTGCAGTCTCTTTAGGGAAGAGGTTCCTACTACAGTTGTGGAATGCTGTCCTGAGTTTGGGCCTTCTCAGGTTTCTTGGACGATGTCCCCTTTAAAAAGAAATGGAAAACTAATCATGTTTCTTCTGCTCCTAGGGATCCACAAAGTGAGTGGCAGGCCTTTACACAGGGGATGTTTAGTGCTTTACTGTCATTATAGCCTCCTCAAGGGGTTTTGGTTCCTGCTCTCCTCCTGATTCTTATGAGGAAGAGGTGAATTCTGATGAGGAGTCCCTTACTTATTCTACTCGGATTCCTTCTTTAGACTACGGGTCTGAGGAGGAGGGCTCTTATACTCTAGATAATCCTTCTGAGGAAATTTTCTTTGCAGACACGCTCTCTAGGATGATGGAATTTTTTTTTAAGTGGGATTGTGCCCAGGTTTTGAATGTCCATACGAGGTACTATGAATTACTGCAGATGGAATCTCTTAAACCTGCAGCCATTCCTCCTGTCTTAGCTGCTTTATTGGATGTTGTTTTTTTTCTAATGCCTCTCTCTAAAGGGCTGGATTTTCTGGCCCTGCTCCCAGCAAGCCTGATGGGTTTTATGGGCTGCCTGAGGATGGTTTCTTTTTGTTTAAATCTCCTACTGCTGACCTCTCTGTGGGTGTCTATCACCTCTGATAAGCCATCTGAATTGCTTCCTTCGTCCAAGTTACTGCCCTCTGACAAGTACAGTAGAACCATAGGCTTTTACCTTGGCTACCCTAGCTTTTAGGGCCGTTAATTATCAGACCCATGTCTTGGCTCTTCTTTCTCAGGCTTGTCAGCTTCTTTCTGATCTTCCAGACTCTGAGAGTAAATATTCTGCTCTTTCCTTGCTTGGGCTTCCTCTCAGGTAGTTCGTCATTCTAACAATGGAGTTGTAATGCAGCAGATGCCTCTTCTAGGGCTGCTGCTTCTGGTTCAGTTCTGAGGAGATATTCTTGGCTTAGCCTTCAACCTTTGCCTGATGATATTATGGCCAATTTGATGGATGCTGCTCTGGATAATAAACTTTTGTTTGAAGTGACTGCTGGTTTAAGTCTTTTCAGGACAAGGGGAAGGCTATACAGGCGCTTTAAGCATGTCTTTGTTTCTCCTGTGCTTTAATATCAGTGAGACTACCCTTCTAAGCTAACCTTTATTAGAAGGCAATCTCACCCTTCTAAAGGTAAAAAGGGTATTAAAAGGATGACTCCTGCCAAGGCCACTCAGACTGCAGGGATTCTTAAGCCTTCCTTTCCTGACAAACCAGGTGCTGTCTGACTACCACCTGTTCCCAGCCACATTGCTCTTTCTCTTTGCATTTCTCTCTCTCGCTTTCTTTTCCTGTTTTGGCTCCAAATCACCCAGGATTCTTGGGTTCTGTCAGTCATTCAGTACTTCATGGTCTGGATTTCATGCCTTCCTTTTATGGGCATTCGTCAGCCCCCTCAAGAACAACAACCTTTTTCCCCAGAGCTTATTGGAGACCTCTGGTGTCAGGGTACTATTCAAGAGCCGCCTGTGTCCCAAAGGAGGAAAGGGTTTTATTCAAAAATGTTTCTAGTGCCCGGAAAAGAAGCTACTTGGAGACCTATTCTAGGCCTCTCCCGTCTAACCACTTTTCTGAAGGTGTCTTCTTTCAGATGTTCATTCAGTCCCTTTTTTTCTCTCTTGATGTCTCATGCCTTTCTGGTGTCTCTGGACCTCAAGGATGTGCTCATCTCCATATTTTGATCCATCCCCTTTTCAGGAGATTTTTGCATTTCTCTGTTGCTTCCTGGCATTTTCAGTTCTGTGTTTTGCCCTTTGGCTTTTCTACTTCCCCAAGGGTATTCATCAAATGCCTCACTCCTGTTGTGATTTGCCTTTTGCAGGCTTCAAGGGATCCAGATATTTCCTTATTTGGATGACCTGCTGATTCAGGCATCTTCTCCAGAGGTCCTTTGCAAAATCTTCATTTTACCATTTCTCTTCATCAGAGCCTGGGGTTTGCAATAAACTTCAAAAGTCTTCCCCAACTCCTTCCCAGGAGCATGTCTTTCTGGGCTGCGGGATTCAAACTGTGCCAATGTTGGCATCCCTGCCTCCTCCAAAGGCATGGACTCTCATTTCTTTCTTTCAAGCTCTTCTTCCCCTGGCCTCCATTACAGCCGGGGTGTTTCTGCGAGCTCTGGGGTTCATGGCTTCCACTATTTGGATGCTCCCTCTGACCAAACTCCACGTGAGGAAGTTCCAGAGGTTTCTGAAGTTGATGTGACTTCAGCATGTGCATACTCTAGATTTTCTGTTCCTCTTCTCCCGTGTCTCAAGAAACAACTTCTGTGGTGGATTTGGCAGTTGTCTCTGAATCCAGGATCCCTTTTCAACCTCCTCTTCCTCTCAGGATCTGTTCACAGATGCTTCAGATGTGGCATGGGAGCAACATTTGGCTCCCTGAGGGCTCGGGGAGTGCAGTCGCCTTGGAGCACTTCAGCAATAAAGAAATGAGTGCTGTTATGTTGATTCTTCATTCTCTCTTCTCCGGGGCCTCTCACAGTGTTCACAGATGATACCACATTCGTGTTATATAAACAAACAGGGTGGTATGAGATTTTACCGTCTTTGCCGGCTGGCACTTCTAGTATGGGATTTGGCTATCCAATAGCGCATCTCTTCAGGCAGTTTATATTCCTTTGGATCAGAACGTTGTGGCAGACAATCTGGGCAGGTCCTTCACACCATCCCATGATTGGATGCTTCAAAGGGATGTGTTTTTGGACATTGTTCACCAGTGGGGTACTCCTCAAGTAAATCTCTTTGCCTCCCTCTGAACAGACATATTCCTCTGCTTTGTGCCAGAGTCCCAGGTCCTCTGGTATGGAAGGTGGATGCCCTGTCATTTTCTTTTAAGGGGATATTTTACCTCCCCTTTCTCTCATTCTGAGAGTCCTGTTTGAATTCAACAGGATGCTCCCAAAATCTTGTTGGTGACTCCCTTTTGGCCACAACAGCACTGGTTCCGTCTACTTCTGCATCTGGCCAAGGGCAGTCATCACGAATTGCCTCACAGGGTGGAGCTCCTCACACAAGACAAGATGTCTCTCATTCATCTCCACCTGTCCACGTTTCAACTGACACTGTGGGTGATAGGGTTTTGATCCCTCATAAGCACCTTTTTTATGCGGACATGCTGCAGGTCCTGCAGGAGGCCAGGAAACCTACTACTAGGAAATCCTACTTGTATAAATGGATGAGGTTTTCTATTTGGTGTCTTTCTCATGACCTGGGCCCACTTTCTGTGGATGTTCCTTTGGTTCTCTCATTTGTGCGAGTTGCTCAATGCTGGCTTGGTCTATTCTTCTATTAAGGCCCACTTATCAGCTCTCTGTGCTTGTCTGCCTTTAACTCCCCTGTTAACTTCTAGATTTGAAGGTAAGCAATTTCTTAAAGGCATCCTTAATATTAGACCTCACAGGAAGCCTGTTCCTTTTCCATGGGATCTTAATTTTGTTCTGGAAAAATTGACTGGGGCCCCTTTTGAGCCTACTGTTTCAGCTGCCTTGCAGCATTGTTCTTGGAAGACCGATTTTTTGTTAGCTCTTACTTCTGCCAGACTGGTGTCTTGAGTTGCAAGCCTTTACGGATTGTCCACCTTTTTTGATATTTCATGAGGACAGAGTGTCCTTGCGTACTAATCCTTCTTTCATGCCCAAGGTGGTTAATGAGTTGTCACTTAATCAGCCTATTAATTTGCCTACTTTTTCCCCTCTCCGCAATCTGACAATGAGAGGGTGCTGCGTACCTTAGATGTGCATAGACAATTTGGCTTTAGTTTTATCCAAATAAAATCCATCAGAAAATCTGACCAGTTATTTCTTTCCTTTCATCCTAGGTCTTTAGGTTTGGCTGTTTCCAAGCAAGATGTTTCTACTTGATTTGAAAGGCTATTTCCTTTTTGTTATACTTTTCATTGCAAGAGCCTTACTTCTCCTTTAAAGGCTCATTCTACTAGAGCTGTGGCTTCTTCTGGTGCTTTTTTCAAAGGCTTAGATGCTTATTCTATTCTTGAAGTTGCTACCTGGACTTCTGTGCATACCTTTACCAAACATTTCCAGTTGTATGGTATCTTCAGAGGTAGGGCTGGTTTTGCTGATGCCATTCTTCATGGCTTATTAAAAGGCTCTGCTGCTGCTTCCACCTCCCAAGTTTCTTCTTGAGCTTTGGCACTCTCTCATTTGTAATGAATACTGCAGCTGTGAATATAAGAACATAGTACAGTTGTGTAAAATTTTACCATAACAGTAGATGTCATTGCCTTCACCACTGCAGTATTTACTTCCTCCCTTCCTCCACCCTCCCCTAGTTTTTTTTCCTTCTTGGATGTGCAGGTTCTCCTTGGACTGCTGCTCCTACTGGAGTAATCAGTTTTGAGGATGGTATGCCTGAACGTCACCTTACTGCCCTGTGCTATGCAAGTGTGTAGGTGACTTTCAGCTTACCTTAAAGCAACAGTAGACTTTGGTAAACTGGCCGGACAGTGGGCTTTACGGCAGGGAATCCCATTTGTAATACTGCAGCACTGAAGCCAAGGACATCTACCGTTATAAGATTTTTTTTTTTTTCAAATAATTTTTTTATTTTTCCAAATAAAAACAATGCAAACAGAATTGAAGTACAGAACATTCCTAATTAAAAACATGTAAATTAAACCATGAACAAGGAATAACATTAAGAACTTGATTACAATTACAGAGTAAAAAGGAAACGAGGAATATAAAGCTATAGGAGGCATTGAGATCAGTCTAAAAACAAAAAACTAAAATAAACACTATTTACAAAAAAAAAAAAAAAAAAAAATACCATGCTACCTTATATGTATAGAGGCAGAACCAAGAAACTGTAAACATGAGATAATGACACCCCAAAGGGTATAATTTGTAGGGGAAGGCAATATCCAAAAAAAAATAAATAACGAATTCAAAAGGGAATGTCAAATAAAGTGTGGACATAAGACATTAGTCACATAAAATTACATCTAATAGGCATTTCCATAGATTGGTGAAATAAGCTTTCTTCCCAATACCAAGAATTATGAGTTTTTGTGCTGATATATGTTTAATTGCCATCTCTTTGAAACCCTGCCAACACATTTTTGTGCGATCCATCCAATTATTAGTGATGTAGAGTTTGATTAGAGAACAGAGAGTGATTAGAATGTGCAAGTGTAATTTAGGCATCTTGAATAGGGGAATATTTAATATGGCTGTTTCCCAAGAGAGTGTGGAATTGTAGTAACCCATTTTTTTTAGTTGCTCTTTGAGAGAACACCATAATTTATAGGAATGGTTACAGTGCCACATAATATGAAGAAGATCTGCGCTCAAACAAGGGCTGCATGCACAAGCAGAGGAGTTGTTAGGATTAAATTTATTGAGTATTACAGGTGTATAGTACGAGTTATTATTCAACATCAATTGGGTATATAATAATTTTTTGAAGGGGGCGAGTTCTAGAGTGGTTTTTATGGCTAGTAGTTTTTGATCCTCTGTGATAGGTGAACTTAAATTGTCCCAGTAGGTGGAGAAATGGCAATTATTATTGTAGAGTAATGGTTTTAGTAACTTGTAAGAGGAGGAAATGTTTTTTTTGGGGTTTGAAAGTGTAGAGAGAATTTCAGATAGTTTATTAATTTCCCGTGAATCAGATGGAATGCAGACAATTTGTGAGGATAAGAGTTCTCTTAGTTGACTGAGAATGACTGTGTATTTATTATTGGCCTTGAGAATTGCACGTAGTTCTGCAATCGATAGAGACTTGCGTTTGAGAAGGTCCCAAACTGTAAGGTCCATGATAAGGGGGAATTCGGAGAGAGATCAATCATATTGTTATTGATTTTAAGATTTGGATTAAGATGCAGTGGTTGTAGAAGGGGAAGAGTATTTTCAAGGTTAATGTCCTTAATTTTTGGAATAATCTAATTTTATGCTTCAGTAAGGGGAGTAATTTGGAATTATATAGAGAAATATGGGAAAGAAATGGGATAGCTTTCAGGTTGATTTTATTGGAGGTAACATGACGGTGCCATATCTTCAACCAGGCAGGAACATGCGTGTGTGATTTAGTATTCATGTTTGAAATGGACCATAGTCTGTTTGAACAAATGATCGTATAGTACAGATGAAAATTTGGAAGGCCCACCCCTCCTTTCTCTTTGGGGAAAGTAAGTTTAGAGTAAGAGATCCTGACTTTCTTGGGAAACCAAAGAAATTTTGCTATGTTTTTGTTGAATTTGAAGAATAGGTTATTTGATATCATTATATTCGTAGCATTAAATTGATAGAGAAGTCTCGGTAAAATATTCATTTTCACAATGGCTACTTTAGAAAGAAAAGCTAATTTCAGGAGTTTCCATCTTTGTAAGTCTTGGCATATAATAGCCCATGATTTTAGTAAATTATTTTGAAGCATAGAGGCTTGGTTGTGTTCAAAGTTAATGCCGAGATATTTGATACTATATGAAATATGGAAGGAAGATTCAGGGAAAAAAAAGGATTTATGAGCGTCAGGGTTAATTGGGAGGATATGTGATTTTTTTCTTATTAATTTGGAGGCTAGATGCGTTAGAAAAGTTATTAATTGCATTTATAATTTTGGGTAAGTCAGAGTTGGGATAATGAAAGTATAAATTCAAATCATCAGCAAAAGCCGATAAACGCAACTTGTGTATTCAATATTCTGGGGATCGTGTGGTGCGTATTCTGAACGATGTATAGAAAGAAAGGTTCAATAAATATATTAAAAAGGAAAGGAGAAAGCGGACAACCTTGTCTTGTTCCATTAGTAATCAGAAACGTATTAGATCTTTTTTTATTTATATATAAAGAGGTGTAAGAATTTGTATATAGAATTCTGATCATATCTGAAAAAGTTTTAGGAATATTAAAATGGGACATGGTGGAGAATAGAAAGTCCCAATTAACTCTGTCAAATGCTTTTGAGGCATCAAGAGTTAAGGCATATAGCGGATTTTTATCTTTTAGTAAAGTGTATTAGGGAGTCCAAAGTTAAAGTATTGTCCCATGTATGTCTGTTGCTCATGAAGCCAGCTTGATCCTGTGATATTATATATGGCATTATCTGTTTGAGTCTGTTAGCCAGAATAGCAGAAAATATTTTAATATCTACTTTAATAAGCGAGATGGGTCTATAACTGTGAGGATCTGTTTTGTCTTGATTGTTTTTTAAAATTAAAATTGTTTTTGAGATATTCCAATGTAAGTCAGTAATTCCTTCTTTTATAATAAAGTTGAATACCTTGAGAAGAATAGGGGCAATTTTTAAAATAAAGGTTTTAAAAAAAGTTGGTAGTAAAACCATCTGGGCCAGGAGATTTGCCTACTTTGAGATTGCTAATGACATTTTGAATCTCTTGAATATTAAACGGGGCGGATAAGAGGGACGACTGATCTAGATTAAGAGAGGGGACAGCAATTGAGTTGAGAAAGGTTTCTATTTGGGGGTTTAAGGAATTGTGTTCATTCTTGCTATAAATATCAGAGTATAATTCATGAAATAATTGGATTATTTCAGAGTCTGATTTGTAGAGTTACTCCTTGTACTGGAGAATGGAAATTTTGGCAGCACCATTTTTATTTTTAAGTATTCTAGCAAGAGTTCTCGAGGGAATTTGCGCCCATTCAGAATATGTTGCAATGAGTCTTTGTTCTTGAAGAGAGTAATTATGAGAGTGTAAGTCAAATAATTCTTTGCGTGTTGCTTTAATCAAATCTTCTAAATTTGGGTCAGAATGTGTTCTCTGTTTTTCTCTAGGGATGCTAGTGTTAGGAGCAGATCTGATTCTTTTTTTTTTTATTGAGTTTTTTAAAGAATGAGGCTTTACTGATCAGGAATCCTCTTAACTCTGCCTTGCACGCTGCCCATTGTATATCTGGTGCAATTTGGGAATTTTCAAGATTAGAATGTAGATCAGTAAGAGTACTGTTAATTTTGTTTAGAATCTCATTGCTATGTAATAGATTATTATTAAGAGACCAGTTAGAATAGGAAAATGAAGTGTGTGTGTAAAAATAATTTTAAAGGATATTCTAGCATGATCAGATAAAAATCTAGATTCACTGCTGAAGGTGGTGTTAAATTTAGAAAAAAAGTTGGAGACTAGAAAAAAATCAAGACGTGACCATGATTTATGGCAATTGGAGTAGAAAGTGTATAAGTTGTCCTTAGTTAAGATATTACTAAATGCAATAGTGTCCATAAGGTAAAAGTCTGAAATAAGTTCTTCTAGAGCTACAGAGGCTTGAAAGTTATATGATAAAGAATTACTGGTGCGGTCTAAATTAGGATTGATTACAGCATTCCAATCCCCACCTATTATATATAGATAATTTTGGAACGAACTAAGGGTATTATAGATTTCTAATATGAAGGTGTGTTGTTGAGAGCAGGGTCCATAAACGTTCAGAAAAAGAACTGGTTTAGTTGTGTCAGGGAGAATAGAAGTAAAATAGCACCACCTACCATATTTGTCGGATTTGATTGCATTTATAGTGCCCAGAAATTGTTTCTTAATTATAATGGATACCCCCTTAGAGTTTGTGCTATCCCCATCAGCTATAATAGTTCTAATCCATTTCCTAGTGGAAACTTTCTCACATCCCTCTTTTGACAAGTGTGTTTCCTGTAGGAAGCAAATATTGGCCTGGGATTTAAAAATAAGATGAAGTAACAGATTTTTTTTTTTTTTGCAGCGTTTTGTAATCCTTTAACATTCCAACTATCTATGGCCCAGCTCATGGAAACAAACAATCAAATGAAATTAGTGGAGCATTATAAAGTTCAGTGATTGTTAAAGAATCTGAGTGTGATAATGAGTGCTGCGAATATATTGCCATGAGATTTAATAGGGTGAAATGTGTATATATCCGCAATAATACTATCTTTACACACAGTTTAATCATATCTGTAAAGGTAGCAAAATACTTCTTCTTACTATCCCCAGTGCCTAACCACCCAAACCCCTTGAGTGAAGAAGTATAGAAACACACAACAATGCAAGAATAGGTAGCACAAAACTTCTTCTGACTGGCCCCAGTGCCTAACCACCCATTCTCCTTAAATGAAGAAGTATATAAACACACATGCATTAACCAAAACAATCCTATACATATGTACAAAATATTACTCTTCCAGTAGATCGACCTAGAGTACTAGCATAACACATACAAAGCATCCATAGTTAGCTATAGATTAAATATCTTGTGACATGTATCTATATTAAATAAGAACAATAAGCAATAGAAATGAATCCACACGTCCATTCGTAGGTATAAGCTCTAAGGAGTCCAAGTCTTAAAAAAAAAAAAACTTAATATAGCTGATTTACTATATATATATCTTAACATATATCTTAACATATTTCTATATAAGGGTGCAAGTGATTAACAAGTTCCTACACCATTCATATAACCTTTGCTTAGCAAGAACAAGAGATATAACCACTTTTATCTGAAACACAAACTCTATATAAGGTAACACTACACAAAACCACCAGCTGACTGTGTTAACCTCATACCGCAGCTGCCATGAAGTAAGAAACTCTTCGGATTAATTTGACAAGTTGCATAAAC
The DNA here is from genome assembly GCF_019279795.1 of Protopterus annectens. Lineage (NCBI taxonomy): Eukaryota > Metazoa > Chordata > Ceratodontiformes > Protopteridae > Protopterus > Protopterus annectens. The sequence goes on from NC_056744.1 coordinate 1,117,675,017, forward strand.
CATAATAAAACCCTCATATCAGCCATCAGGCTACATGAAAGTTTGAACCAATAAAATTGCATGAGGTACAAAGCATTCCTCCATTTTTAAAGCATTGCACTCTTGGGAAATTTTAATATACATAGCTTGTAATGCAAAACTGACATCACTATATCTGCAGGATTTACAATACACTGTGCTAAACCCCTGACATAGTGCTGTCATACTTCGAATAATTGCTGGCTTGATAAGCCTGTCTACCCGATAATACTTAAATTTTAGTTTAAATCAGTGTGAGCTATATGCCTGGGAAATCTGAGCGACGGCTCTACAAACAGTACAATTGACACCAGTCATATCATCAGCAAGGTCCAAGAAATGGCTGACAACATAGGTACTAAACAGGCTGTTAATATTTGTAACTTTTATAAGATCTGTATGTGACCTGCAAACAACTTCCTAGCAATCAATCTCTTCATTGCAAACAGCGTAAGTTCAGTTGCGTGTTTCCGGACTGATGTCAGCAGTTGATCCCAGCGCAATGAGGGCTGAATGAAGGCTGAATGACTTCCTAATAATATACATTTACCTGTTAAAAATATCCCAAAAGGACTTTTTCATATGTGAGCGCCGATTCCGTGAAGGTAGGAACAGATCTTCCATTTGCTGTTTACAAGAGGGTTCCAATAGGTTGCAACACTCAGGTGTTCGCGCAATATCCTCTAGTCGTCACTAACAGCGCATAGAGCACGTCTTGCAGGCAACTGCTTCTACATGAACTTCTAGATAAATGCAATTAACTGCTTCTATGGAATTAGGCGCTTTGATCCTGAATTCTACATGAATGAAGACCGGAGCCCTATCTCTAGTCCGGTTACTACATTACCGTTATAAGGTTTTACACAACTGTACTTTCAGTTCACTTGTTCTGAAAGGTTATAGTAGACCAGAGATATAAGGCACAAATATTTGTGATTATTGAAACAAATCACTGTCAGCCTTACATCATGGTTTGCCTAAAATTGAGTAAGCATAGCTTATTGTGGATTATTGTAGGTATTACACACAGCACAAACTCTAGCATCTTGCTGAGTTAGTACAGTCATTCATGGCCATAACAACACATCATAAAACATATGTCCTCTCCTGTCTCAGTGATGCTAGACAGGCATAGTTTGAGCTTAACTCAGGCTTTAGTGCAGGCTCTTGACACTTTTTCTATGGATGTTTCTGGCGAAAGAAGAGGAAATGCATGTCATATTGATGCTGCAGTAGCCTTAGCTGTATAGGTTGTATTTTGTCAGCTTCAAAAGCTTCAGGGCTCCTTCAGTCACAGAAACTATTAAGCAACTTGAAATAAACTGCCTAAAATGGCAGGTTTGAGAAACAAGCCCTTCAGAGCTTTCCTGCTGCTTAAGAGAATGCTCCATTGTTTTGAGGATTGACTGTCAGCTTGTTCTGTTCTGTTTGCTGGGCAGATAAGTTCTCTGTGGGGAAAAACCTTCCACGTTGAAAAATGTAGTGTCGAATTGTACTTTCTTGGTTAGGAAAGTTTTCTTCTAGGAGTTTGTGTTTTACCTGACTGTAGACTTAATTATACTTTTAAATGTGAGTGAACCCCCCGTGTCATTTTAAAAGCTGTTAAAAACAGTTGAAAACTTTTTATTTTACTTCGGAGAAAATTGTTTTAATACACTTTGCCAGCTCCAAAAACTAAAAAGTGTTTTTACTGCATTTTTATTGGAGGGAAATTGAATTTTTACAATTTTAAATGTTTATCTAGTTGTTCTGCTATTTTTCTCTGGGAAAAACTGCACCATTTTTGGTTTGACCATGTAACAAACAACTGGTCCCATGGGTTGGTCTTAACTTTCCTTTTGTGGTTGAAATAAAGTAAACCATCATTGTCACCACAATAGACATGCAGTTTGCCTCAGCCAAAGGTGAGTGACTGTGCTTTGGCCAAAACTGGTTCCTCGGATCACTCCTCTCTTATGTTGGACGTCTCTGGAGTAGCACCTGCAGCCACTATAGACCAGGGGTTAGCCAAGTCTTCAGCGATTGTTGGACCCCCCTCAGTGAACAAGAAAAAGCTTCTCTTGTTGGTCCAGGCAGAAGGGGCAGGGGAGCCTTCCTTGTTTGTTCAAAATGTTGTGCCAATTCTTGGGGAAGCTGCAGCTGCCATTAACAACCCTGTTTGGCCCCACATTTCCTGTCAAAAAGAATCTGAAAACTAACTGCTGCTGCCCAAGTTTCCCTGGACAGGAGGGATTTAATATGTCTGGATCAGGTTTTAGTTCAGTCTACTGATCCTTCTTCCCCTATTCCTCATGTGCTGTCAGCATTGATGGATGTCAGTCAGTGCCTGCAGTCTTCCTGATAGTTAGCCTGCTGACCCTAAAAAGGCAGACAGGTTGCATAAAGTTTGCCATTATTTTATGTTTTTGTACACTCCTCCCAAACCTGACACAGCAGCTGTAGCTTTAGTTAATCTTACTGCTACTAAACATTTAGTTAATTCCATTTCTGCAATTTCTGGTAAGGATGGTAAAATTTATAAGTATGGGGTTAAAAGCGTATAACTGCTGCAACTTTGATTTTCAGAATTTTGAATTGTCAGACTCGTATGTTAATGTTTATTTTTGTTTAATTGTGAAAGTTTAAGGAACGTTTTTGTCCATTACACATCATAATTGTGTGTGTGTGTGTGTGTGTGTGTGTGTGTGTGTGTGTGTGTGTGTGTGTGTGTGTGTGTGTGTGTGTGTGTGTGTGTGTGTGACTGACTGTGCTGCTACTAATTCCAGAGCAATGGCCACTGGTACTGATGTTCTTCATCTCACATTGCTGCAGTCCTTACACTTGGGTATAGCGCTGTCCTCGGTCGGCCCGAATACCAAAGTATATGGCTGACGTCGGTCATGGCGCATTAAACTGACGCCAGGACGTCAGGGTATAAATGCGCATGACCGACGTCATATCCTCAGTCTTTTTTGCCGCGTGGTCCGATGCAGAAGCAAAATTGCGAGTGCAGGTTGGCGTCCTGAGATTTTCCGAAACCGGAGTTTCAGACCGAATCCAAGTTGCCTAAGTACCCGTTGGGAATATTTTGTTTTTCTTGCCTCAGTATTTTACCGGATGTCAGAAAAAGTAAATAACTGTATTTCTTGTGGGAAACAAATACCACATAGGGATTACCATAACTTGTGTATACCTTGTTTAGGGCCTGAGCACGACGTTGTCGGGTGTCCCTCTTGTGCTAGATTTAACAAACGTACTATAACGAGGAGATTAGACTGTGCCAGGTTAGTCTTCGGGAAGCGGTGCAATTACAAAATGCCGTCGGATGCTCCGACGCCCGCTACTTCGAAGAAACGCAAGGACAAAGCACCTAGGCCTAGGTTAGAAGAACCGTCCGTCCCGGACGTCGGTTCTTTAGAGGGCTCGGTTGAGCCAGAGGCCCAAACAGAAGTTTCCTTAGAGTCCCAGGGAGAGACTTTATTGTTACAGGATGTGTCGCAGGAGGTAGGCCAGGCTGAAGGGGCTTCTCAGGTAGCTGTCCTTCCCTCTCTTCCTAAGGTGGTTAGGCCTTCCCCTACTGTTACAAAGGCTTCTTTCAAGGGCAGGCCAGGTTTAGCAGTTACAGGTGTCTCTCCTAGTACTTCAGGCCCTGTGCCCAAGAGACATATGCTTAAGATGGCTGAAGATTTAATTACTATGATTAGGGTTCTATGCCTCCTCCTGACAAAAGGCCTAGGGTGGATCCTGAATTTGGGAATTTTGAACAGGATTCTGATGCTTGAGTCTTCGGCTGAAGATTTACAGGAGTTTTCTCATTATTCTGATTCTGATGTGGATGACACCACTCCTACTGCTTCTCCTCCTGAGGATTTTTCATTCTCAGAGACTCTCCATTCCATGAGGGAGCATTTTAAATGGGAAGGTCAGGATTTCTCTGATTCCAGGAAAAGACTTAGGGAATTTTTGTTTTTACCCCAGCATCGGCCTTTAGCTATACCTCCTGTTCTTTCTGTGGTGGAAGATGTTTTTGCAGAGGCTTCTCTTAACCCTGATTCTTTACCTCCCGCTCCTGTTAAGCCGGACAGATACTATAGGGTGCCTGAAGCTCACAAGTATCTTTTTAAAAGTCCTAGGGCAGATCCAGAGACGGTTACTCAGGGACCTAAAGGGGTTAAGGCTTCTGTTGTTAAAAATCCGGTTCCTCCGGATAAAGAGGCAAGGGCTTTAGACAGATGGGGTAAGAAAGTTTATACTTCTTCAACTTTAGCCATGAGGGCTTTGAATTGTCAATTCCACATGCTGAGTTATCAGATCTATCTTCTTTCACAGTTAAAGTCTAAGGTAGATGCTCTGGCAGAAGGTATTGAATGTAAGGAGTTACAGGATCTGGTGCATGTGTCTGAACAGGTGGGTAAGCATTCCTTACAATGTGGCTTTGATGCTGTACAGGCCTCTTCCAGGGTGGCTGCCACTGGTACTGTCCTACGCAGGCACGCCTGGCTAAGGGATCAGAATTTAGCTGAGCATGTTAAGTCAAGGATCTTGGATGCCCCTTTACAATCTGATGTGTTGTTTGGTTCGCCTGTTGAAGAAGTTTTAAAGAAAATGGAAGACAAAGCTAAATCTATGCACACTGTTAAAGATTTTTTACAGGTTCAACCTCCAAAGTTTAGTAGAAATTGGCCAACCAAGGCGTGGACATATCCTTCTTATGATTCCCAGTCTAGGGGTAGGTCTAGGCGTGCTAGGGGCAGAGCTCAGGGTTCTTTTAGATCCAGGACAGGGGGCTCACCTGCACAGTCTTCAGGTGAGGGCAGGGGTCAGCCCTTTCGTAGACAGACCCAATGACCTACCTTTTCAACTGCCAGACCCTTCCCGTCTGACAGCACCTTTGGGAGGAAGACTGACACTTTTCAAGGAGAACTGGAGTTTAATTACCCAAGACAGATGGGTATTGGATATCATTCACCACGGTTACAGATTTTATTTCCATACCTTACCACCTTTCAAGGGCATGCCAGACATTCCTCCTCAGCACAGATTAGAAGCTTACAGACAAATTTCTCTATTAATACAGATAGGGGCCATACAACCGGTGCCTATGGCAGAGAGGGGCCTAGGATTTTATTCTCGCCTATTCCTAGTACCAAAAAAGGGGAACACGTGGAGACCAATTCTGGATTTGTCTACCCTCAACACCTTTCTGGACATTCCCAAGTTCAAGATGCTGACATTGCAACAGCTTTTACCTCTCCTGGGCAAAGATCACTGGATGGTAACTTTGGATCTCAAAGAGGCTTACCTTCATGTTCCTATCACTCTAGGCTGCAGGAAGTATCTGCGTTTTCGAGCTGGAAATTCACACTATCAATTCTCTGCATTGCCCTTTGGCTTATCTACTGCACCCAGAGTATTCACAAAGGTTCTGGCTCCAGTGATAGCTTTCTTCAGATTGAAAGGAATACAGATCTATCCTTATTTGGACGATTGCCTGATTCTGGCTCAAGGCAAGGACGAGCTTCTACAGCATTTAAAGTATGTGATAGCAGTGCTAAGATGCCTAGGGTATTCTGTGAACGAAACAAAGTCCAGTCTAGTACCCTCTCAGGACATGTGCTTTCTGGGTGTGAGACTGAATACAGCTACCCAGATGGCCTTTTTGACCCCGGACAAACAAAAGAATCTTTCCCTTTACTTCCAACAACTATCACACCAGTCCGGGCTGACTGCAAGGACAGTCCTTCAAGCCTTAGGGTTCATGGCATCTTGTATTCTGGTGCTTCCCAATGCCAAACTGCATATGAGGAAGCTACAATGGTATCTCAAGCATCTATGGACACAGCACTGCCAGGATCTGGACACTGTCATTCCAATAATACCTTGCATCCAAAAGGAATTCTTGTGGTGGGCTCAGCAATGTCACCTAAACAAGGGACTTTCTGTGACCCGGCCAGAGGCGAGTCAGATTCTAACAGATGCCTCGGACAAAGCTTGGGGAGCACATCTCAATGGAAAATGGATACAGGACAAGTGGCCTGCCAGACTACAACATCTACATATCAACCTGAAGGAGATGTTAGCAGTCCAGTTTGCATTAACAGCTTTCAAGGAATTACTTCTTCCAGGGCAGGTGTTGATTCTAACAGACAACACAACTGTCATGTGGTACATCAACAAGCAAGGGGGTACACATTCTTACCCTCTATGCAGACAAGCAATGATTTTGTGGGACACGGCCCTCCGTTTACAACTAGATCTTCAGGCAAGGTTTCTGCCGGGAGTACAGAACTCCTTAGCAGACGTGTTAAGCAGACAAATCATGGATCCCCACGAGTGGAAACTGGATCCTCATGTATTTCAACAATTAACAATGTCATGGGGAACGCCAGACATAGATCTGTTCGCTTCTCCTCTAAACCACCAGCTACCAAAGTTTTGCACAAAAAGGATACACCAGGCAGCTTGGAAAGTGGATGCTCTTTCTTTCAGTTGGAAAAGTCTTCATGTATATGCCTTCCCACCTCTTCCTCTACTTCTAAAGGTACTGCTAAAGGTAAGACAGGACAAACCAAGAATGATCCTGATAGCTCCAGATTGGCCCCGACAGCATTGGTACCCACTACTGAGAAATCTGATAAGGGAACCACCGTGGCCCTTACCTTTGATTCCACACCTGTTGTCCCAAAAGGACGGTCATCTACTCCATGTCAAGCTTCACTCTCTTCATCTCACAGCATGGCATATCCTGTTTTAGCACATAGCAGGCCTCAACTTCCTCAACAAGTTTTGAATGTGATTTTGGAAGCTAGGAGACCTAGTACAAGGAAAGTGTATGCAGACAAGTGGAAGAGATTTTTGTTTTGGAGTGCAGCAAAGGATTTAGATGTTTCTGAGCCTAATTTGAGTGTGGCTCTTCAATACCTTACTGAGTTATTGGACAAGGGTTTGTCCTTCTCCTCCATTAAGATTCATGCTGCAGCAATTTCAGCTCACTATGACTGTGATCCACCTTTGTTTTCTCATTCTTTGTTCAAGCAATTTCTCAGAGGGGCAAAGAACATAAGACCTCCACGAAGAGCTCCTACTCCTGCTTGGGACCTGTCACAAGTGGTGTCCCACAGGGCTCAGTCCTGGGTCCACTCTTGTTCGGCATCTACTTTTCTGAAGTACAAGCAAACACAGGAGGGTTATGGCTGACAAAGTTTGCAGATGACTGCAAACTGGGCGCCATAGTCGAAAACACATCTGACACAGATATCCTCCAGAAGGGCCTCACAGAAACGGATAACTGGTGCCAGAGCCATGGCCTGAAGTTAAGCCAAAAATGCATAGTCATACCCTTCGAAAAACAAGGTTACCCCTAGCTACCATATAGGTGACAATCCACTGAGCACAGAAAAGTCATCAGGGATCTGGGGACCCAAGTTGACAGTAGTCTTCGTTGACACTCATGTTGCTAAAGTAGTTAGGAAAACCTTCTATATCGCCCACCTGATCATGAAGGATTCACATCTAGATCATGGGAGGTCATCGCCCCTGTACTCATCACTCATTAGACCTATGATTGAGTACAATGCCCGTCGAATGTATCTGACCAGACACCTGATGCAGCTTGAAAGGCCCCAAAAGTTCCTCACCAAAAGGATAAAGGGTCTCAAAATATGTCTTATGCTGCCCGACTGAAAGAACTCCAGCTTTATTCAGTCTCATACCGCTTGCTCAGAGGTGACCTGTGCCTGACATATAAGGCCATGTCAAACCCAGATTTGATGAATACTTCACCTCAAAAATCTAGATCCCTCAGAACCACAAGGGCGGAGACTTAAACCTTGACACGGTTATAAATAGAACGTGCTGGAGGACAGATTCATCACCCAGAGACTCTATGCTGTGGAACAAAATCCCGGTACATGTGAGCTGGCCTTGTTCAAGAGGAATCTTGACCAATGGATGGGAGATCGCAGATATACCCCAGGGATTACTTCAGTGTCACTGCTTGACAGAGGCACAGAAAAATGATAGGCATAGTTTTTATTCAAACTAAAGGGGTGGCGAAAGCCACATAACTATGGGCTAGGCTTATAAATGCCCTTGGGCAGATAGCCTAGTATGAACCTATGTGTTGAAAAGCTCACTCTGCCACCTTTTGAGCCTGCAGCTACGGCTGAGTTAAAATATTTGTCATGGAAGACTGCTTTTTTGTTGGCCATTACCTCTGCAAGAAGGGTTTCTGAATTGCAGGCCCTTATGGCTGTTGAGCCTTTCTTGATTTTCCATAAGGATAGGGTATCTTTACGTACTAACCCTTCCTTTATGCCTAAGGTGGTTTCAAGTGTGTCTTTAAACCAAACTATTCATTTACCTACCTTTTATGCAGACCCCCAGAACAAGGGGGAAAAGATTTTGCATACTTTGGATGTGCATAGGCAGTTACGCTACTACTTAGATAGGACTAAGAGTTTCAGGCAGTCTCAACAGTTGTTTGTTTCTTTTGCTTTAGGTTCTCAGGGCAAGCCTGTGTCAAAACAAACTCTTTCTAAATGGATTGGGTTTTGCATTGCATTTTGTTATTCCCATCATGGCAAGCAGATTCCAACAGGGATTAGACCTCATTCCACTAGGGCTACTGCCACTTCTACAGCTTTTCTAAGGGGAGTGGCAACTAATTTTGGAGGCAGCTACTTGGAGTTCAGTACATACTTTCTCTAAGCACTACCACCTTCCTCTTTACTCTAAATCTAGGGCTGGTTTTGCCACTGCTATTTTACAGGGCATTTTGACAGCTCCTGCTTCTCTTTGATTTGCCATCCTCCCTCACCTCTGCTTTGGGAATCTACCCAAGTGTAAGGACTGCAGCAATGTGAGATGAAGAACATAGTACAGTTTTGTACCTACCATAAATGTAGATGTTCGAAGATCCACATTGCTGCAGTCCAATTTACCCTCCCTCCTTCCCTCTGTGTTTGGGGTGGTTGTGTGGTTAGGTTAGTACTTTATTATATAATTGTTAGAAGTTGTACATAGTTTGGGGTGTAGGGGTGTTTAGTGTTTGGTGGTGTTTTGATTTTACCCTGTTTAGGGTCTTCTGACATCTGGGGCAAGAAAAGACTGAGGATATGACGTCGGGCCTGCGCATTTATACCCTGCCGTCCTGGCGTCAGTTTTATGCGCCATGGCCGGCGTCATACTTTGGTATTCGGGCCGACCGAGGACAGCGCTATACCCAAGTGTAAGGACTGCAGCAATGTGGATCTTCGAACATCTACATTTATGGTAGGTACAAAACTGTACTTTTTGAGGAAGTTTGTCTGACTGCATTTTCAGAACCTCCCAAAATATGTGAAAAATGAAATTTTAAATTCTCATTTGGATAGATTGTTTTTGGTCTCTCTGCTGCAGGGGTTATAAGATGTGATGAAAGGGGTAAGCTGATTCAGGTAATCTCCGAATTTATTTTTTTATTTTTTTTTTTTAGCCCGCCCTTTTCCACATTTTCCAAGAGGTTCTCTAACCCCTAGTCTTATTTTGACAAGAAACATAATGCACATTCTCATTCGTATGCTAATAATCATACATTTGAGAAGCAATGGCAAGAGGGTTCCAAAAAAACCTCCCCCCCAAAAACAAAGGATAGTCTAACAAGTCGGAATGATTATTTAAGGGACAATGTCCCCTCTCCCATCTTGGCAGATCTTTCCCTTCCAGAAAGCCTGAGCCTCCATTTCTCTGTTTGAAAACTAATAGTTACAGCAGACAGATGGGTTCTGAAGATTATTCATCAAGGTCACAGATGGCAGTGGGAGGAAATTCCTCCTTTACAGGAAGTAATTCCTCATCCATCGGACCAGGTGCCTCTGCTTCACCCAGCCCTTCATTATATGTTATCTCAGGGAGTAATACAGCCAGTTCCTCCTTCTCAGTCTGGGAAAGGTTTTTATTCAAAGATGTTTTGTTGCCAAAGAAAGAAAATGCCTGGAGACCTGTTCTGGATCTTTCTTTCCTTAACCAATTTGTGATGGTGCGCAAGTTCAAAACGCTGTCGCATCACAGCCTGTTACTACCATTTCCTCATTTAGGTTTTCTGGTAACGCTAGATTATCACATCTCTATTAATCCCAGATATCAGGCATTTCTTAAGGTTTTGTGTGTCTTGATCACATTATCAGTTTTCTGCCTTAGCCTTTGGACTATCCACTGTACCAGATGTGTTCACAAATGTCTAGCTCTAATTATAGCTCATTGCAGTTTTCCATATTTAGATGACTTTCTTATCTTTGCATAGTCTTTACAAAATGTCTGGAGTCTTTCTTGGGTGAGAGATCTCTTACACTAGATGAGGTTCTAAGAGAACATTCAAAAGTCTTTTTTGACTCTCACATGATTGTGTTCCTGTGGTGTCTGCTAGAGGTCTCCGTTCAAAGCGGTTTTCTTCCACAGGGGGGAAAAAATAGATCTATTTCTAAAAAACTCCCCCCATTTTCCCCCCAAAAATCCCAAAAAAAATTTTGAAAAAAATTTTGGAAATTTTTTAAAATTTCCTCATTTTTTAATTTTGATTGGGTTTTTTTGGGGGTTTTCTTTTTCCTCCGGGGCCTGTTTTTTTTTTAAAGGATGGGGGAATTGGGAAATGTTTTTTTTTTTTTTTTTTTTTTTTTTTTTTTTTTTTTTTTTTTTTTTTTTTTTTTTTTTTTTTTTTTTTTTTTTTTTTTTTTTTTTTTCCCCCCCCCCCCCCCCCCCCCCCCCCCCCCCCCCCCCCCCCCCCCCCCAAATTATTTTTTTTTCTTTTTTTTGGGGGGTGTTTCCCATTTCCCAAGGTTCTCTCCCCAAACCCTTGGGGGTTTGGCCATAATGATTCTCCATTTTAGCTTAAAACTTTGGGAAACCGGGAAAGGCCTACAGGATGAACAATCGGGTTTTTAAAAGGGGAAAATTTTTATCCAGTTTTTCCAAAACCTAGTTTTCTTTTTGAAAAAAATTTTGAAAATTTCTTTTTTTTTTCGGCACAGTAAAAATTTTTAATAAAATAGGCCCATTTTGTTTTTATTTTTTTTCTCTAATAAATTCCCTTTTCCATCAAGGTTTTTTTTCCTTTTTTTGTTAAAAAAAATTTTTGGGCCCTTTGTTTGGATTTTTTTTAAAAAAAAATTTAAATGAAATTTCAAACTGTTTTTTTCCCAAGCCTTTAAAATTTCCTCTTTGGTTGGGACTTATCCCTTATTCCCCGGGAAAGGGCAAATTTTTTTTTACCTTAAACTGCTTTTGGGATATATTCCGATTTTCAAAAAAATTAATTATGCCCCTTAAATTTTTCCTATTTAAATTTTTTCATTCAAAGAAAAGGAACAGCTTTTTGGGAAAGATTTTCTTTAAAATTTTAAGAAAAAGGTTCGGAAAACCCATTAAAATTTTTGACTTCACTGTTTGGTTTCGGGGCCTCATCTCCCAACTTTTTTTTAAAAAAACAAATTACTTTTCAAATTATTTCAGACGCATTTAAAAAAGGCTAAGGCCTTTTCTTTATTCTTTACAAAACCCTTTGGTTGATAACCCCTTTTGGAAAAGGGTTTTCCCCTTTTGGGCCAAAGTTGGGAATCTGATTTTTGGGCGGGTAACCAACCTGGGGGGTTTGGTTCCCT
>NC_056744.1:1117694149-1117706446 GCF_019279795.1 Protopterus annectens
AATGTTTTCAGGAAGGCCATGTGATGTTCCTGAGTTTGAGAGGGTGGCCTGTAACATGCTACAAATTGCAGAGCAGTCTTGCCTATGGTTAATTGCACCTGGATGGTCTCCGATGCATCGTGCGTTGCCACCAACCTTGAGGTGTGTGTGTCCTTTATGAATATAGAAACTCCCCCTCCTTTCTTGGTGTTGTCCGGATTTTGGGGCCGGAACGCATGATATGAGGTGAAACCTGTTAGTGCTGGGGTGCTCTCAGGAGCCTTGAACCAGGTTTCTGTCACAGCACAGACATCGATGTTCTCCATATTGAGAAGGGCCTCGAGTGCGTGCATCTTGAGATTGAGACTTCTGGCATTGAGCAGCATTACCCTTAGTTTTTTTCCTTTTTGGTGTTCTAGGGTGGTAGGTTTAGAATTTGAGCCTTGCCTAAAAAGGCACTATGGGGTGGCAAGAGCCTTTGCCAATATCCGGAAGCCCAGGGTGACAGGTGCAAGCCGTCCTTGGGGCAGCGTGGCTTGTCCAGCATGTCATCCCAGGCAGACAGACATTGGATCCCCTTTGAATGACACCAGAATTTAAGCCAATTATTAAAGCTGATCATCTTATCACTGTATTGTGGCATCATTCTAGGTGAAGGTAGGATACTGCTCAAGGTCAGGGTCATACCTGCCTGGGCTACATAATCAGAGAGCTCCTCGATGTCCCTTTCATGTAGTCCAAGAGTGCGTCTCAGGTCGTTGACACCAGCGTGGACAATGACTGAGTCGCACTTGTACCTGCTGTTGAGAGACCTGAGTGCTTGCGTTATGTGGCGGATTCTAGCGCCCGACAGGCAGCTTACTGTGACATTCTCCTTACTCAGTCTGGTGAGCGGAACGTCAGTGTGTCTGACTATGGAATCACCAATGACAAGTGTGTCTGGCATTTTGTTTGGCCTTAAGGGCTGTGACTGTTTGACACTCTGACTGTGTGGTCTATGTGTTGCATGTGTTGGGTCGTGAGGTGGTAGTTGTTTGGGTGTCTGCTTTGGTGGCCTCTGCTGTTTTGGTAAATTTTTGATCAGAGCCTCCGAGTATGTCTTTGTGTGAGTATGTGTATGATTTGAAGTTGTGATGGTACCATGTGTGACTGGGTATGTATTGTGTGTGGTTACCTTCTTCTCCTGTCTGGTCTATATAAAATGCTATACTATACTGTTAAACAAAAGTAAAGTATATCTGTCTAAATATATATCTAACAGATGTTCATCGTGTTTCACTGTTGCAGTCATTACTCTTGGGTTATCCTGCTGGCAGGCTACCCGCAGTCGGCCAGAATTCCAAAGTCTAGGTCCGGTGTCTGTTGCTGTTGCCTCTTCCCTGACGTCAGTGCGCCAAGGGTATAAAAGATGCAGCCGACACCATTTTCTTCAGTCTTTCTTGCCACGCTGTGCCCGAAGCAAAAGCAGTTCGCAAGTGCCGGTCGGCCGACTCCTGAGATTTTCAAATCATAATTTCAGATCCGAAGTCTTCATTAAAGCTGGCACCCGCTAGAAACTTTTTTCTTGCTCCAGACCGATGTCAGAAAAATTAACAATTGTATTTCTTGTGGGAAGCAAATACCTCATAAGGATTTTCACTCTTACTGTATTCCTTGCCTAGGCCCTGATTACAACGTTGCTAGTTGTCGGTTTTGTGCTAGATTTAACCGACGCACTATCAAGCGTCGGTTTGAGTTTGCATTTAATTACTTTGGCCGAAGATTTAACTATATAATGCCATCGGACAAGGAAGAGGATAGGCATCCGAGGTCCAAAACCAACGATGAGGCCTCTTCTAGGCCAGTCGCCAGTTCGCCGGTTCTCAGTGAGGCGCTTTCGCAGCTCCTGGTGCCCACTACCTCAGAGCCACAGTCCGCTTCCGACTCCCACGTGGAGCCGACTGGGCCTCTGGATACTCAAGGTATTGGACACTCAGAAGCCAATGCCTGCTCAGCAGCTCCAGACCCATCTGAGGGAATGATTTCCGAGGGTGGCTTCAGACCTACTCAACTATATATTAAGCCATCCTCAGCTTCAAAGACTAAAGCAGCATTAAAGACAAAGAAACAAGTACAGCATTCTCCTACTCAGACTACCATGCCTAAAAAAACAGATGCTCAAAATGGCCGAAGACCTAATTACCTTGGTCAGGGGTTCCCATCCCCCTCCTGATAGAGGCCTTGCCAAGAGACAGAGTATGATACTTCTGATCAGGTATCCGTTTCCTTTGTAAGAACCCCGCTGCTGACCCAGAAACTATATCTCAGGGTCCCAAGGGGGTTAAAGCTTCAACTGCAAAAAACCCTGTCCCTTCTGATAGGGATTCCAGGGCTCTAGACAGATGGGGAAAAAAGTCTACACTTCTGCTACCCTGGCTGTAAGGGCCTTAAATTGTCAGTTTCATATGCTTAAATATCAGCAATATTTAATGTCACAACTTAAACAGAAAATGTTGACTAATACTGATTGTTCAGAGAACAAGGAATTACAGGATTTATTGCATGCAGCTGAGCAGGTGGGAAAGCATACTTTGCAATGTGGTTATGATTCACTGGAGGCCTCTTGCAGGGCCGCTGTTACAGGTTCAGTTATTAGACTGCATGCTTGGTTAAAGGAACAAATTCTGCCTGATCATGTTAAAGCAAAATTATTGGATGCACCATTACAGCAGGATACTTTGTTTGGTACTAAAGCAGAAGAGGTGTTGAAAACGGCGCAGTGGTGCAGCGGTAGCGTTGTTGCCTCACAGCAAGAGGTTTTCTGGTTTGATTCTTGGCTGGGGTGCCTTCTGTGTGGAGTCTGCATGTCCTCCCTGCGTTCGTGTGGGTTTCCTCCCACATTACAAAGACATGCATCTGGAGCCTTTCTCCCCAGGCCTCCGCTGAAAATTGGCTTCATTCCAAGTCGGACTTTCCCGGTTAACAAATGTTAAATAAATAAATATAAATAAATAAATGGAGGATAAAGCAAAATCCATGCAGACAGTTAAGGATTTCTTACAGGTACAACCACCCAAATTTAGCAGAAACTGGCCTAGTAAAAATTGGTCCTTTCCAGTGTCAGACCAACCACAAAGAGGCAGATACAGATGTCCCAGAGGCCGAAGTCAGCCCCAAGGCTCATACAGGCCTAAACAATGGGTTTCTCCTACCTCCAAAAGCAGAGAAGACAAATCACAACCTTACAGGAAACAGTCCCAATGACTTTCCTCTACCAGATACAAGCACTTTTCTTTTGGCAGCCCCCTTAGGGGGATAACTAGCACTTTTTTCATGAAATTGGCAAAGGATTACCCAAGACAAATGGGTCCTGAACATAGTTTCCCAAGGCTACAGGTTCCATTTCCACACACTACAAAGGTCAAAAGGTATGCCAGACCTGCCACACAATCAATGGGCAGAGGCACAAAAGCAAATTACAGCCCTCATGGACATGAGGGCCATTCAGCAAGTACCACAACAAGAACAGGGGCAAGGATTTTACTCCAGACTTTTCCTAGTACCCAGAAAGGACAAAACCTGGAGACCAATACTGGAACTATCTATACTAAATACATTTCTGGAAGTTCCAAAATTCAAGATGTTAACTCTATAGCAGCTACTCCCCATGCTGGGCAAGAAGTCTTGGCTCGTAACTTTGGACCTAAAAGAGGCATACCTGCATGTCCCAATCTGACAATCTTGCAGTAGATATCTCAGATTCATAGTTGGCTCAATGCTTTACCAATTCTCTGCACTGCCATGCTCTTTGGCTCATCTACTGCGCCCAGGGTCTTCACAAAATGCCTGGCACCAGTAACTGCATTTTATAGACTAAAAGGAATACAAATATATCCCTACTTGGACGACTGCCTAATTCAAGCAGAGAACAGACATTCTTCTAAAGCATCTGGTGTTTGTAGAAAAGATTACTAATTGGCCTAGGGTACACAAATGAAAAGAAATCAAAACTAGTGCCCTCTCAAGAGATGATATTCATGGGTGCAAGCCTAAATACAACTGCCCAGATGGCTTATTTCACGCCAGACAAACAAAAGCAACTGGCTACTTACTTTAAGTATTTGACAGCAAAAACCCACTTATCTGCAAGGAAAATCCTGCAGGCCTTGGGTTTCATGGCATCCTGCATTCTACTAATTCCATATGCCAGACTGCATATGTGGAAACTACAATGGTATCTGAAAAGTGTTTGGACTCAGCATTGCCACAGCCTGGAGACAAGTTATTGCACTCATCCCCTGCCTGCAACAGGAGTTTTGATGGTGGGCAGAAGCCTGTCACCTCAACAAGGGTCTGCCATTCAGTTTACCCACTGCCAGACAGACACTGACAACGGATGCATCAGATTATGTCTGGGGGTCCCATATGGCAGGAAAATGTATTCAGGGCACATGGCCTGCAGACCAGATGCATATTCACATCAATCAAAAAGAGATGCTAGCTGTACAAAATGCTCTGACAGCTTTCAAGGACCTGCTTCATCCAGGACAATTACTAATAAAGACAGACAACACTATGGTTATGTGGTACATAAACAAGCAGGGAGGTACACATTCCTACCCCCTCTGCAGACGAGCAATGACCGTATGGGACACAGCATTGGCCTTTCAAGTACACCTGCAAGCACAATTCCTGCCAGGAAAAACAAACACTTTGGCAGATGAACTAAGCAGAAACCTCATGGATCCCCATGAATGGAAACTGGATCCACAAGTCTTCAGCATGATAACACGGAAATGGGGATGCCCAGACATAGATCTATTTGCCTCTTCTCACAACTGCCAATTGCAGAGATTTTGCACAAGGATTTATCACAAGCAAACATGGAAAGTGGACGCCCTGTCCTTCAGCTGGAAAAATCTAACAGTATATGCTTTTCCCCCACTGCCTGTCCTTACCAGGTTACTCCTAAAGGTCAGGCAAGCGAAGCCAAACATGATACTGATTGCACCAGACTGGCCACGCCAGCACTGGTATCCAAGCCTAAGGAGCTTGTCTCAAGGTACAGCATGGATACTGCCTCAAACTCCTCACTTGCTGACCCAACAAAGCAATCCGATCCTGCACAGCCAACTCAGGACCTAAAGTCTGGCTGCATGGTGGATAATGTAGCCATACAGAACACTCCTTTTTCAAAGGCTGTTATGGATGTTATCTTGGAGGCCAGGAGGCCCAGTACCAGAAAATCTTATGCAGAAAAATGGAAGAGATTCTGTGTTTGGAACCAGGAACAAGGCAGTGACACGTGTGTACCAAATATCCCTCAGATTTTACAATATCTAACTGAGATGTTAAACAAAGGCCTTTCTTTCTCATCTATTAAGATTCATGCCTCTGCAATTTCAGCCCAGTACAATACAGAACCACCTATCTTTTCTCATCCTTTAATAAGGCAGTACCTCAGAGGGGCCAAAAACTTCAGGCCTCGAAGGAGACCATCCATTCCGACCTGGGACCTCAATTATGTTTTGGAAAAACTCACACTGCCTTCTTTCGAGCCAGCATCAACAGCAGATATAAAATTCTTATCCTGGAAAACAGCTCTGCTCCTAGCCATAACCTCTGCAAGGCGGGTCTCAGAGTTACAAGCACTCATGGCTGTGGAACTTTTCATCCAGTCAGGGTTTCTCTGAGGACAAAACCTACATTTATGCCTAAGGTGATGTCCAGTGTGGCCCTCAACCAAAACCATTCACCTGCCAACCTTTTATCCTAATCCACAGAACAAGGGTGAGAAAATTCTGCACTCTTTGGACATACACAGGCAGTTACGATTCTACTTGGACAGAACTAAACCTTTCAGAAAGACTGAGCAACTCTTAGTGTCTTATGCTGCAGTATCACAAGGAAAGGCTATCTCAAAACAGACTATATTTCTAAATGGATAGGCCATTGCATCCGACTCTGCTATCTTCAACATGGCAAATCAGTGCCTAAGAGCATTAGGCCTCATTCCACCAGAGCAGCAGCCACTTCAGCAGCCTTCCACAGAGGAGTACCAACCAAAGATATCTTAGAGGCTGCAACTTGGAGTTCAGTGCACAGCTTCACAAAGCACTACCACTTGCCTCTTTAAGTCCAGAGCAGGCTTTGCCACTGCAGTTCTGCAGGGCCTTCCTCAGCTTTGGAATTCAACCCAAGAGTAATGACTGCAACAGTGAAACACGATGAACATAGTACAGTTGTGTACCTACCATAAATGTAGATGTATTCACTGTTGCAGTCCAGGTTGCCCACCCACCATCCCCCTTTTATTTGCTGGGACTTCTCTGCACTTCTCTAACCTATACAACCTATTTGGTGTATTTGCTTGTAGATGAAGGGCATGTTATTATTGTGCATACATTTTTATTGGCTTATTTTTCAGCCTTCCAGTTTGGAGGCACCTGACATCTGGGGCAAGAAAAACTGAAGAAAATGGCATTGACTGCATCTTCTATACCCCTGGCGGACTGACGTCAGGGAAGAGGCGACAGCAACCGACGCTTAAGACTTTGGAATTCTGGCCGACTGCGGGTAGCCTGCCAGCAGAATAACCCAAGAGTAATGACTGCAACAGTGAATACACTAACATCTACATTTATGGTAGGTGCACAACTGTACTGCCTTGCTGCAGGAACCAGAGACATGGGAAGTTATGGATCAAAAAGTCCCAAGGACCTTTGCAAGACTCGCATGGCAGTGACTTTCCTGGGGTAGAGGGGGGAGTAACAATGGAAGAAGCTGTACACGAGGCAGAGTTGGTCCGCAAAGTTAGGGTTACGGGGATTCATTCCCTGATAACTCTTGTCAGCACTCCTGAAAGGAGGCCCAATTGCCATCATCTGGAGGCAGTTGGGAAACTATTATCCCTGCACATACCTGCCTGGCTAAGGATAACAGTGGACAATTGGGTGCAGAGGATTATAACCAGAGGTTACAGTATCCCATTTTCAAAGAAACCCAGTCAGTCCAAAAGAATCCCAGATGTTCCACCCAGTCACAGGGATGCAGCAGTCTTAGAAATTCAAAAACTGCTCAACAAAAGAGTCCTCCAAGGAGTCTCACTAGACCAGATAATAATCTTGAGTAAACTCCAGATCCGTTTAGTGCCAAAGAAAACAGGGGATCGGACACTGATTTTTGATCTGTTAGTTGAGCAAATCAGTTCAACAAACAAAATTCCTGATGGTCACGGTACAGTCTATACTTCTGTTCTTGGAAAAAGATGAATGGATATGCTGAGTAGATGTTCAGGATGTGTATTACCACATAAAAATGGACAGGCAATCCAGAAGATTCCTGTGCTTCCATCTGGGAGCTAGTCATTATCAGTTCAAGGCCATGCCCTTTGGTTTCACCACAGCCCCCAGGGTGTTCACCAAACTCACGGCAGTGGTAGCAGTTCAGTTCAGACTGCAATGATTCCATGTGTTTCCATACTTGGACGACTGTCTCCTAACTGCTCCCACTTACCGTCTTTGTGGGTGGCACCTCTGGTATGAGATCTGACTATCCAATATCCAGCGACTGTTCAGGCCGTTTACATTCCTTCAGATCCGAACGTTGTGGCTGACAGTCTGAGCAGGTCCTTCACTCAGTCCCACAAATGGATGTTTCACAGGGATGTGTTTCTGGACATTGTTCACCAGTCGGGGACTCCTCAAGTAGATCTCCTTTGCCTCCCCTCTGAACAGACAACTTCCTGTGTTTTGTGCCAGAATCCCAGGTCCTCTGGTATGGAAGGTGGATGCCCTCTCATTTTCTTGGAAGGTAGGAAAGTCTTCAAGGTACACCACCACGAGCTTGTAGTGTCAGCAGCAATAAAAAACACTCTCTATTCGAAGAAAACGATAAAAGTGTTTAAAAATACACACAACTACCAGCTGAGATAAGTGCTTTCGGCTTCTGGAGCCACCTTCAAATCCTAAATTAACAAGTGTGCTGGGTAAAGGCATATATACTGTGTTGCAGCCAATCCAGTGGCTTAAAAGCATGTTTATCCTATCAGCAGTGCACCTCATAGTCCTTAGTCAGAAAAAAAACTCTGCGCAAGATCTAGCTTTCAATCAAACTCAATTTCTGCTGCCTCAATCGGGTAAAAACAAGTTCTGTTCTTTGCATCTCTGCACTCAGAGAAGGATAACACCCTGTAGTGTACAAGTGTCAATCAAATTCTTTAAATATTGTTTCCTTCCAGTCGCTGGTGCAGCCTAGTAAAGTGCTATTACCAAGCTCTCAGCCAATCTTGTAAACACTGCTATTTCTTCATTGTTCATAAGAACCTTTCCATTACTAACCTGCTGTAAAAGGTGGACAATGTTAACCTAATGAAGTGGTTTTACCACTTTTTAAACTTAATTTTAATATTTGTATTTGTATTTTTATTATTCCTGCTCATCTATGCTGTTTATTAGCAAAAGCTTCCTAGTGAACAGAAAAAAAAGCCCAAATTAAGCAAAGCCATTCCCTTCCTCCCACCTCCCTTTGCTACCCTTCTTCCTGTTCACTAAGGGTTTTTGCCCTCGTATTCTGAGGGGTGAAACTAATTTAGTAACCTCTCATCAGCAAGATATATGTGGGACTTAGAAACACCACCCATCGGACACTTATTAGTACATTCTGCGGCTGTGACTAGATGGTGCTTGGTAACAATAAACAAAAATAAATAAAAGATATAGTTGTATCCTGCTAAGGCAAGATAAACTTATAATTACCATAATGACAGGCCTTACAATGGCCGTACCTCCTCATTGGAGCACACAGTAAACTTGGGGGCACAATAGCAGTTACCCTAAGTGTATCCTTTTCTGCCAGTATCTTAAATGTTTTCTGTTGAGCTAAAAATTATATGGAGAGATGAGACCCCTTTTGTAAGGTTTTTGTTCCTCGTTTGAAACTTTGCTTAATTTGGGCTTTTTTTTTTTCTGTTCACAAGGAAGCTTTTGCTAATAAACAGCATAGACTAGCAGGAATAATAAAAATAAAAATACAAATATTAAAATTAAGCCAAAAAATTGGTAAAACCACTTCATTAGGTTAACATTGTCCACTTTTTACAGCAGATTAGTAATGGAAAAGTTCTTGTGAACAATGAAGAAATAGCAGATGTAATGCTATCCTATCTCACCTACATTCATAACTGATGGGCTCGGAGCAGAGAATCGGCTCCGACTTGGCCAATACACTAGCACGAAGTCTCTCTTTGGCTGGGCCAACCCCTTATCCCAGGATGCACCACGCCCAAACCCCCAGATCTTGTTTGCTGCTCCTAGAGTAACGACGTGGTCTCGAATTGGCTGTGTCCAAGTACCCTTCTATTTTGGCCTCTTGGTCGCTTTTTTGCAGTTAGCTTAAATTTTTATACGCAAACAGCTATTTTAATAGTTCTCTTGTTGTTGGTACCCTTGTGATTGACTGTTTGTTTTTTGGATTGTTGTGGTAATTCCTTCTGTTTGGCGGGCTAGGCCAGATTGAGTTAGAGGGCCTTTGCCCTATTTCTTGTCGAGCGTTTAAGTTAGAGCTCTTCCCTCCCTTTCCTCCTTGTGTGTCGAGTGTGTTTAGAGTTAGTATATCTGGCAAAGAAAAGGAACATAAGCCATCAGGCTTTAAAAAATGTTCAAAATGCAGTTACAAGATGTCGTTGACAGATGGCCACGCCATCTGTGTTTATTGTCTAGGGGCTAAACACTTGCAAGACTCTTGCAGTGTTTGCCATGCTTTCTCCTCTCGTGTCCTACATGAGGGAAAAAAATAAGCTTATCCTGAAGGGTTTGATCACGCCAGCCTTCGAGGAAGCTTTGTCTTCTTCTCCCACCTCAAAATCGAAGCAAAAGAAGTCTTCGGTTCCGACAAGTCTGTCTGAGCCTCCTGCAAAAAGAGCTAAATCTCTGTTCCCTTCCTCTGCTCCACTGGTCTCAGAGCCGCAGGATAGAGGATCTAAATCTGGGTCTCCTTCCTCTGCTCCATTGGTCTCGGAGCCGCAGGAGTGTTTCTGCTCTGGGGTCGATTTCGTCGTCTCCTGAACCGTCTGCGCCGAAAGGGGTCTCTGTTCTGGTCGAGTCTGCTTCAGCTCCTATCCTTTTGGAGCCGGCCTCCTAGCTTTGTCTCGGAGCCGATAGAAAACGTTTCTCGGCCCCCTTCTGTTTCCTCCCAGGTCCTCCAGGCTTTCAGATTCTGATTTAGATAGGGTGGTCCAGAGGCTCCTCCAGTCACCTGTCTTATACAAATTATTTTCGGCGTCGGCCCCGGAGCCAGCCTTTTCGATAAAGTTTCTTCCTCCTCCGACAACCTTGGTGTCGTCGGAGCCGGAGTTCGTAGAGTCGGGTGAAGTCCTTGAGTCGGTTCTGAGACCCACTTCTAGTCTGTCGGCACTGAATTCAGCTCCAACCCTTTCTGTGCCTTCCAGAGGTTTCGGTTCTCGGGTGTCCTCAGCCAGGCCCGAGGGGGATTCGTCGGGGTTTTTGCCATCGTATTCTGACTGGTGAAACTAATTTAGTAGCCTCTCATCAGCAAGATATATTCGGGACTTAGTGTCCGATGGGTGGTGTTTCTATTAGTACATCCTGCTGCTGTGACTAGAGGATGGCGCTTGGTAACAATAAACAAAAATAAATAAAAGATATAGTTGTATCCTGCTAAGGCAAGATAAACTTATAATTACCATAAGGACAGTCCTTGCAATGGCCGTACCTCCTCATTGGAGCATACAGTAAACTTAGGGTAACTCCTATTGTGCCCCCAAGTGTGTCCTTTTCTGCCAGTATCTTGAATGTTTTCTGTTGAGCTAAAAATTATATGCAGAGAACCAGGGTGAGACCCCTTTTGTAAGGTTTTTGTTCCTCGTTTGAAACTTTGCTTAATATTGGCTTTTTTTTTCTGTTCACAAGGAAGCTTTTGCTAATAAACAGCATAGACGAGCAGGAATAATAATAATAAAAATACAAATATTAAAATTAAGCCAAAAAAGTGGTAAAACCACTTCATTAGGTTAACATTGTCCACTTTTTTACAGCAGATTAGTAATGGAAAAGTTCTTGTGAACAATGAAGAAATGGTAGTTTTTACAAGATTGGCTGAGAGCTTGGTAATAGCACTCTAGTAGGTTGCACCAGTGATAGGAAGGAAACAAGAATTTGGTACTTGTACACTACAGGGTGTTATCCTTTTCTGAGGCAGAGATGCAAAGAACAGTGTGTTTGTACCTGACTGAGGACACTGTAGCAGCAGCAGCAAACTATTTTGATTGGAAGATTGATCTTGTGCAGAGTTTTTTTCTGATCGAGGGCTAAGAGTTATGAGGTGCACTGCTGATGGGATAAAAAATGGTATTAAGCCACTGGATTGGCTGCAACACCGTAAATATGTTTTTACCCAACACTTAATTATGATCTGAAGAAGGCTCAAGAAGCCGAAAGCACTTATCTCAGCTGGGAGTTGTGTTTGTAACATATTCTTTTTTGTTCAAAAAAAAAAAAAAGGGTGTTTTTATTGCTGTTGACACAGTAAAAGCTTGTGCTAGTGTACCTTGAAGACATTCCTACTTTGCTGTATCACTTTGGGACACCTTTGGCAGTTGGGGTCGATTGATTTTGTTGTTCTCTGTTTTACTTCTACCAACTGCACATGGCTGAAGGCAACATACTGCTTTTTAGCAACTCCAAGGGCAACAAGGAATGTTGTAAGGAACAAAAATCTTACTGAATTCATAGGAGACCAAGTGAATCCGCTACTGTAAATCTTGAGGCAGAAAAAGTGACTGGTATGGACTCTAATTCTGTTGATGAGAGTTTTGAGAATGATGAGAATGTCTACAAGGAATTGCAGAGTGCAGCTTTCTGCCTCAAAAGGCTCCAATGGCAACTGTTTCATCTGGAAGCTAGTCTGCATCACAAAGTTGTTCAAAGAGGCATGCGGGTGAAACACCTACCCAGCTATGGTAATAACCATCCAGAATTGCTAGCCAAATGGCAAGCAATAAATTTAGAGACTAGCTTCAGTTACATGCATTTGCTATTGGATTATTTTAAACCTGATGAAATAAAAGCAGCCAAATTAAACAAAACCAGCAGAAGTAGAACATATGGAGGTACCAGATGAATGTGTAAGTAAACTGGAAACATTACAATTCAATTTAAATATTTATGATAAATTGAGTGCACAGAAGACTAAGAAATTGGGACGTGACTTCCAAGACTTCAAAGCAGGCCATATTTTTGAATGGCCAAGGGAAATAAGGTTTACTAATGGAAATGGGAGAATTTTTAATAAAAGCAAAGTTAGTGTTTCAAATATGAAATC
>NC_056744.1:1117706946-1117730726 GCF_019279795.1 Protopterus annectens
TCCAAAAAAAAGTAAAGATAAAGACAGAGACGGACCGCACTAGTCTAAAACTGCCGCAGATGCTTCCGTTAAGCTAGTAGTCTGCTACCATTGCCCTTTTGGAGTCTGGTATGCCACGAAACTCTTTGACTAAGGATCCTGCGGATGTCTCTACCTTGGATGTGTCCGGAGCTGCTGAGCAGGTACCGGTTTCTGAGGAAGTACTTCACACTACCGATACTCGACACAAACCGACTACGTTTGCATAGTTAGTTCTTTCTAAAACTACTGAGTTTAAGGCCCAGGGTACAAGCTACGCCCAAAAAACTGACGACCCAAACTCAGGCACCTGCTTCCGTGCCTCAATCTCAAATGCTTAAAATGGCGGAAGACCTTATTATGGTTATTAGGATAAGCCAGGCTACCCCTTCCAAAAGAAAATTACTTGTCCCTAGTAGTTTTATCTGAACTAGAGTCCGATGACTCTGATGCTTCTGAATATGAAGACGTGCAACCCCTCTATGCTTATGAGGATTCTAATGCAGATGAATCCATTCCTTTTGCCTCTCCACCCTTGGATCTTTCTTTTGGTGAAACCCTTCATACTTTAAGGGAGCATTTTCAATGGGAATGTCAGGACTATCCTCAGTCGAAAATGAGACTCAGGGAATTCTTAGATTTACCACAGCACAGACCTTTGGCCATTCCTCCTGTCCTGGATGTTGTTGTTGATGATTTTTATGGAATCCAGTCTTACTCCTGACACCCTTCCTCCTGCTCCCAGGAAACCTGACGGGTACTGTAGAGTCCCTGACTCAAATTCCTTTTCAAAAATCCTACTGCTTACCCAGAGGTCCTCTCTCGAGGACTTCATGAATTAAAACAACCTCAGCTAAGAATCCCACCCCTTCAGACGGGGATTCCCGAGCTTTAGACAGATTTGGTAAAAAAGAATACACCTCTGCTACTCTTGCTGTTAGAGCACTAAATTGTCAGTTCCACAAGCTGAAATATCAGCAGCATACCATGGAACTCTTCAAACAAAAAATATCTTCCTTTCGTGCTTGTGCAGAAAATAAAGAATTACAAGAGCTCATGCATTCTGCAAGCAAAGTTACTAAGCACACCTTGCAATGTGGCTTTGACACCCTAGAAGCTTCTTGCAGGGCAGCAGCCACTGGTTCTGTCCTTAGAAGGCATGCTTGGCTCAAGGAACAGACCTTGTCAAATCAAAATTATTGGACGCGCCATTAAACAAAGACAATTTGCTTGGCACCAAGGCAGAAGAGGTCTTAAAGATGGAAGACAAAGCTAAATATATTGCATACAGTTAAGACTTTTTACAGGTTCAGAAGGCATTACCCCTCCAAGCACTGTTCCTTTCCGGACCCCTCCAGGCCAGCTCAGCCTCCGAGGTTCTGTAGGCATTTCCCCTCCAAACACTGGACCTTTCCAGTCCCCTACAGGCCAGCTCAGTCTAGACCCAGGGAATGCAGATATCTAAGCAGTGGAGTACCTCCTCTTCAAAAACAGGGAGTGCTAAGCCACCCCCTTATGGTAAGAACTCACAATGACTTTACACCTCCACCCCTTATCTCTGCCCACCTGCTTCTGCCCTTAGGAGGAAAATTCTCCTTTCAGGCAAACAACTGGACCTCTATTATCAATGACTGATGGGTCCTCAACATAGTGTCCCAGGGATACAGATTTTATTTCCACACACTGCCAACCCCAAAAGGGTTCCCAGATCCTCCTCAAAACCAGTGGGCAGAGGCCAAAAAGCAAGTCCTTTCCCTGCTTTTCATGAGGGCAATACAGCATGTTCCTGCAGACCAGATAGGCCAAGGTTTCTATTCCAGACTCTTCCTGGTACCCAGAAAAGAGGGCACTTGGCACCCTATCTTCAATCTAGCCACTCTAAACACTTTTCTGGTGATACCAAAATTCAAAATACTCACCCTACAGCAGCTTCTTCCTATGCTTTCCAAGGATGCTTGGTTAGCCACCCTAGACCTAAGAGGCCTACCTACAAATCCCAATCAGGGAATCTTGCAGGAAATATCTACGTTTCATGGCAGGATCTATGCACTTTCATTTCTCTGTGCTTCCCTTTGGCTTATCCACTGCTCCCAGAGTTTTCGCAAAATGCCTGGCTCCAGCCATTGCTTTTTGCAGACAAAGAATTATTCACAGTTACCCCTACATAGACTATTGCCTGATTCAGGCAGACAGTCAGGAAAAGCTGTTACAGCACCTGAACTTTGTAAAGGACATACTGACCTCCCTGGGGTATACTATCAGTGAAAAAAAATCAAAACTAGCCCCACACAAAAAAAAAAATTGTATTCCTGGG
This sequence comes from Protopterus annectens, assembly GCF_019279795.1. Classification (NCBI taxonomy): domain Eukaryota; kingdom Metazoa; phylum Chordata; order Ceratodontiformes; family Protopteridae; genus Protopterus; species Protopterus annectens. The sequence goes on from NC_056744.1 coordinate 1,117,709,279, forward strand.
AGCAAGCCTGGGCACAGCATCCCAGATGGTATTCCTTACTCCAGAAAAACAATCCTACCTAACAGGCTACTTCTCTCAACTAGCCACCAGAACCCGGTTACCCACAAGGAAAATCCTAGGGTTCATGGCCTCCTGCATTCTACTCATTCCATATGCCAGACTGCATATGAGGAAACTAGAATGGTACCTAAAAAGCCTTTAGTGTCAACGCTGTCAAGACCTGGAAACTGTCAAACCCAGCGATACCTTGTCTAAGGAAAGATTTTCTTTGATGGGCAGTAGCATGAAAGCACAACAAGGGACTTCCCTTCTCACAACCCCACGCTGCCCAGACCCACACCACAGATGCAGTAGACTACACCTGGATGGCAGGTGCATTCAGGGCCATTGGAGCCCAAATCAAATACATCTGCACATCAACCAGAGAGAGATGCTAGCTGTTCGGCAAGCCCAGACAACTTTCAGCCCCCTACTCATTCCCGGGGCCTCTACTGATCACAACAGAACACCACAGTGATGTCGTATATCAACAAGCAGGGAAGGACTCGCTGTTATTATCTCTGCAGGCTTGCCATGACCCTCTGGCCCATGGCGTCAGCCATGCAACTACACCTGCTAGCACAATTCCTACCATGTTCCCTAAACTCTCTGGCAGACTATTTAAGAAGAAACCTGCTTAGACCCACACGAGTGGTAGCTAGACCACAGAACCTTCTCCCTTGTAACCCAGAAATGGGCCACCGTGAAGGTGGACCTCTTTGCCTCCCACTCCAATCATCAGCTCAGCAAATTCTGCACCAGGGAACCTCACAGCAAGGCCTGGAAAGTGGATGCTGTATCTTTCCAGTGGGTATACCTCTTGGTCTATGCATTTCCCCCTCTACCACTCATTTCAAGGGTACTGCTCAAAATAAGGGAGGAAAAACCGTGGGCAATCCTGATTGCCCCAGACTGGCCATGCCAGCACTGGTACTCACAGCTGCCAGCCTGTCGCATCTGCCACCATGGCACCTACCTCAGATCCCAACAATCCTGACCCAGAAGAATGAAGAATTCATGCATCCCCAATTGCAGACACTCAACCTGGCAGCCTGGTTTATTCCCTGATCCCTCTCCTCAAGATGCCAGCCTAAGCAAACAAGTCCTAGATGTTCTACGTGAGGCCAGACGCACCAGCACTAGCAAATTCTGTGCAGACAAGTGGGTAAGGTTTTGCACCTGGATCCAGGCTAAGGAAGCCCAAACAGCACAGCCCCCTCCCTACCTTTCATCCTGGATTACCTAGCAGACCTACTACACAGGGGTCTATTCTTCTCTTCTATTAAAATTCATGCATCTGCCATCTCTGCTCATTACAGCACAGAGCCACCTTTCTTCTCGCACCCTCTCATCAAACAGCTCCTAAGAGGGGCTAACGACTTAAGGCCACCCAGAAGAGCTCCTACCCAGCTTGGAACCTTAACTTTGTGTTGGAAAAACGCACCCTACCCGCATTTGAACCTGCAGCTTCAGAAGAGTTAAAATTCCTCTCTTGGAAGACGGCCTTGCTTCTGGCCATCACTTCAGCTAGAAGAGTTTCAGAGTTACAAGCACTCATAGCTGTAGAGCCCTTCATCATTTTCCATGCTGACAGGGTTTCCTTCAGGACTAACCCATCCTTCATGCTTAAAGTGGTGTCCAGTGTGGCTGTCAAACAGTCCATTCATTTGCCCACCTTTTTCTCTAACCCACAAAAGTAGGGGGAAAGGATTCTGCACTCTTTAGATGTGCACAAACCGCTCAGATTCTATCTGGATAGGAATAAATCTTTTAGAAAAACTGACCAATTGCTAATCAGCTTCGCAGCAGGGGCTGAGGGCAAGGCCATATCCAGACAGTCTCCAAATGGATAGCACACTGCATCCATTTCTGCTACAAGCAGCGCAGGAAATCACCCCCAAAGGGGGTCAGGACACATTCCACCCAGGCAACCTCCACTTCTGCAGCTTTTCTCAGAGGGGTCCCCACCAGTGACATCGTGGAGGCTGCAACATGGACTTCTGTTCATACCTTCACCAAACATTACCACCTGCCTGTCTTCTCCAAATCCAGGGCAGGCTTTGCCACCGCAGTCTTGCAGGGCATCCTAGCCAGCCCCCAGTCTACTTGACTGCCTCCACCCTTTTCTTCATCTTTGGGAATCAACCCAAATGTGATGACTGCAACAGTGAAACACGAAGAACATAGTACAGTTGTGTACAGTTACCATAAATGTAGATGTTCGAGTGTATTCACTTTTGCAGTCCTGGTTTCCCCCTTCTCCATCCCCCTTGTCTCTTGCTCTCTCTTCCTCTCTCCTTACAGGGAATTTTTGGTATTTAATTTCTACTAGTCGTGTTCTTCCACCATAACCTAGCTCCCTATTTGGGCTCCTGACAGTTGGGGCAAGAAAAACTGATGTAATGGCATCGGCTGCCTGATTTTATACCACTGACGACCTGACGTCAGTCCTGGAGCGACAGCAACCGATGAAGAAATACTAAGCCTCTGGTATTCGGGCCGACTGAGGGCTAGTCCTGGCAGGATAACCCAAATGTGATGACTGCAACAGTGAATACACTCTAACATCTACATTTATGGTAAGTGTACAAAACTGTACATTATTCATCTCCTTCCACCCTAGCACTCTACGGAAGGCAGTCTCCAAGCAGACCATTTCTGCGTGAATCTCTAAGTCCATTGGCATATGCTATTCCTGTCATGGAAAAACCTTACACGGACATGTCAAGTCACACTCTACCACCAAAGGGGTTGATTTCACCTCAGTTTTAGAAGCTGCTACTTGGGCTTCAGTGCACACCTTTACCAAACATTACAAACTGGACCTAACCTCCAGAGCTAGTGCTGGGTTTGCCAGATCTATTCTTCAGGGCCTCCTTTACCAGGGACCCCAGTCCTCCACCAGACTCCTGCCTAAAAGCTTTGGTACTCTCCCTACTGTAATGAATACTGCAACATGAGAATAGAAGGATATAGAATAGTTGTATAAGAACTTGCCATAATCTTGGATGTCCTTCTCTTCCACGTTGCAGTATTGAGTCCCTCCCTCCTACCCCCTCTACTTGATCTGCCTAATGTACCTTTACTTACCTGTGGGGACATTGTCCCCCGCTACCTTAACTTCTCCACTATACACAGCCTATCAAGTACCCTATGATTTGGTCTACATGCGAGTCTCAGGGGTGTCCCAATTCAGACCCTCCTTAGTACTCCAGGAGTACTACTGTATGTGGCAGTCCATTCTGAAGAGGGTACGTGTAGATTTCACTTTTATACCCTACGTCAGTTTATGACTCTGCACTAGGAAGTCACACACACCCTCCTGAACCAAAGACTTTGGTATACTGGCCAGATGGTGCTGCAGGTAGCAACCTCCCTACTGTAACGAATACTGCAACATGGAAGAGAAGGACTTCTAAGGTTATGGTAAGTTCTTGCACAACTATTCTTTTATAACAGAAAGAAAGTGCAACTACCAGGAACTGCAAAGCATACTCATCAAGGGCAAGTAGCTGCCTCTGCAGTCTTTCATTCCAATGCTTCAATTGATGATGTTTGTGCAGTGGCTACATGGGCATCTCCTCGTACTTTTGTTAATCATTACAAGCTGGATCTGGTCTCTAGGGGATGAACATCATTTTGCTCAATCGTGCTCAGGAATATTCTTCTGTGAGACCTCCCAGGATTTAGATGGCTAGGGACTCTCTCTCAAAGTTCAGGATTAAGTGAAGATTGACAACATTAGGTAAAGAAGTTATGTCTTACTATAACGTTCCATCTGTGTTGTCTAACTTCACTTATTCTTGACATCCCCACTCTCCTTCCCCCTGCCCTTTGATTTCTTGGTGGAACGGATCTTTCCCAAAAGATTGGCTTTCCCTTTCAGGAATACAGATATGGTCTCTGGTCTTTTACTTCCTGTCTGTCATTAATATTATGCAAACTCTATCAAAGGTAATCCAATGAGGAGCATTATGGGTAAAGCTTAGCTCAAGAGATTTGGAGGGCGCAAGCTGGAATAACAGCTGAGTCTGTTCTGAAATACGGAATTGAATCCACAGTCAAGAATAAGCAAAGAAAGACAGCACAGATGGAATGTTATGGTAAGACATAACTTTTTTCAGAATTCTTAATTGTTGAGCCATATGTTGAAGTTCATGCTTGCTACTTGTGAGAATATGAGGAAGATTTTGGTACAGTTCCTCTTCTGAGGAGAAATCTGCATTGTGTAACTTGGTCTTTTCTATGTCGCAAGTGACTGCACATTGTTTGAAATGTGCATATGACTCTGCTGATGCCACATTCAGCTCTACAGCTACTGGAACTGTTAGGATTGCCAGGTTTTATTGTCGAAAACCTCCCAGAGGATATAAAAAAATGTTGAATTCCCCCTTTAATAACTAATTTTATGGGCCTTCTGCCTCCGACGTTATTAAAAGTGTGAAGAGAGAGGGAAGCAAATTCAGGGAATCAGATTTTCAGCCCACCTTCTTGTAATTTTACCATGAAGATTCAGCGCTTCCTCTAAAACTTTCTTTAAAATGTAGACTAAAGTACCAGCAAGCTTCTGACAAGCAGATATTTAAAAATCATTTTTTTTTCTGCAGCACAGATCTGATTGTGGTATGCTGATGTGCTAATAGAGTATAGCAGGACCGTTACTGCTAACTGGATTGCCACTGAAACTGTTGTGGGGAAGAATTGTGCTGTGCAGTCATTGACTGTTGAGGCAAACTGGCCAGTTGTCATGGGAAACTGCAGGCATCACACAGCGGTTTCAAGTGATGACACTAATATTTTAATAAAACAGAACTGAGATTGTATATATTTTGTTTTACATACTTCCAGTGATAATTTTAAGAATCTGTCTTCGTAAGAAAAATAAATTATTCAGAAATTATGCTCCTGAATCTGTGCAGCTTTCAATGTAAATTCAACAGCTAGTTTTATTTTTGTGTTTCAGGTTACAATTTAAGAGCCCTGAATAGGGTTTTGCAGGATGAAATAATAAAGAAACCAATGGAAACATTGAAACTTGCCATTCCTTCAGGAATCTATACATTACAGAATAATCTTCTTTATATTGCTTTGTCAAATCTCGATGCAGCTACATATCAGGTACCGGTAATGATTTTTTGCATCTTTTAAAGGTACATCATGAATACTAATGCAACCAAGACTTTTACTTTGTAAAACAAAATAGTATTTTTGAGGGTGCACATCATCCTAGTAACAACTAAATAGTATAGAGTGCAGCAACCCTGGACGCCAACCAGTACACATATCATTAAGTGGTTGAAATTGTTCTGAAGTAATAATTATATATATATATATATATATATATATATATATATATATATATATATATATATATATATATATATATATATATATATATATGTGGTTGTGTGTGTGTAGGAGCTAGTGGGTTGTCTACCAGATCTTGAAGGCAGGAACCATGGTCATGTCACCCTGTTTTGATAGTTGTTTAACTGGTTAATCAAAGTAGTAGGCCCTTGTGGAGATGTGTATGACAAATTGTATTGGATCTTCTGGGATGGGATTTCATCTTCTGTTGTTTCTGCAGTAAAAGGTAAGCGTGTCTCTTGCTGGCATATGTCACAATATGTCCTGTCTTATTAGGAGAGCATGCCTAGTTCTTATGTCTCTCACTGCTGTTGTATAACTGGGAGAAACTAGATCCAAAACATATGTTTTGGATCTAGTTTTTGTCAAGGAGTATATCCATCACTTAGATGTCTGAAAACTTGGAAGTGCTGTGGCAGTCACAGTATCACAAGCCAGGAATTGCAGTGGTACTTGTACTACTTCGATGAGGAACATGTTAGACATTACCATAAATGCCAGTATGTCATCACAGCTACCTAAGGATGCGGAGGGGAGACACTTGAAGCTTACTTCAGCTCTCTGGTGGAAGTTCAAATTGTCAGTACAGGGATTGGCAGGAGAGCCCCTTGAGTGATCCCAGGCTAGTGCTGGAGCAAGATGACCTAGTAAGAGAATTAAAGGCCAAGCACTGATTTCAATTTTTTTCCTGCTAAGTCTGCCCTTAAAGCAGCATCATGTACCTATGGTGTTGCCACCTCCCCTGTACTAGCAAGTAGTGCTCACCTCACCTCACCTGTCAGCCAACAGTGAGAAACATGAAAGATGTACACTCCATAAACTAGTTTGAAGGATACATACTTGATGTTGTCCTGCCTTTGCTTGAGTAACCCAAGTGTGGTCCACCCAACTTGTTTCTGAAGGACATTCCGTTACACCTTTTTTTGCATGCTTAGTGGTCATGCTGAGGAACCAGAAATCTTCTCCCCAAGGCCTTCTGATTTACAATATTAGGACTCAGTAGTCCCAGCTATGAGCATTCCCTAGCATCCTTTTATACCTGTGAGACGGATGCAGACATCAGTGTTTTAATTGGTGGGAATTTATTCTTGTGGAGAATACTGGGTGATGCCAGTGCTAGACCATGTAAAGGATGTTTTTCTTCCAATGCACCTTGAGTTGAACATATCGCCAAGCACGGGTCACCTCTCAAGGCCACCCATATTTGTCAGCTTGTTTCTGGCAAGCATGAATTTGCTTATTTAGGATCTAAGGTTGAAGATGATTATCTTCTTTCTGACTGTCTTGGGAAGGAGACTCCGAGGAGGAAGAGGCTGTCGTCCCTGAGTCACATTAGGGGAGAGTAAATTTCCCTTTGAAGGGAGAATTTTGGTCTAACACAAGTATCCATGAAATGATCTGCAGCACCTGTACTTTTTCCCTAGAAAAGCTTTAATCATTAATAGGTAAACACAGAATGCTGTGGATGTCCCTACAATGGGACCCCATCTTAAAGGATCTTGTCTTTTTACCTGGAAACACTTGGATTCTCTTTGCTCTTCTCCCAAGAAGGTCAACTTGTACTATCGGAAGATTGCTGTTTGACTTGGGGCTGACTTCTAAAGTATCTGGATTCTGCTTTCCCTGCTGCTAAGAAGGCTGTTGCCTAAAATATCCTTGATTAATGGTGTGAGCCTTTTTAACCATTTTAAGTTCAACTCCTTTGTGCTGTTCTTGGTTTGATGTTGGTCACAAGAGACTGCAACACATTTATGCATGGTAGATGGGAGTAGATTATCCTCTGAAGTTGGTGATTATTGGCTGTCATCTGTGGAGAAGCAGGCAGGCCACCCTAACTGAGGGCTGGAAGATGATCTTGTTAATACTGTTGTCACAGCTTCTACAGTGGGCTTTTTGTGGTCCGTTGCTATGATGACACATTGCCTAACGCAACAACTTGGGTATATCTCTGTGTAAGATGACATGCTGTGGTTACTTCCTGTGTTGGGCTCAGGCAGGCCTTTTTGTTTGTCCCTTTGGGGGTGCAAATCTTTTTCTGAGCAGGTTTTCCAAAACCTGATTGAAGACAACCTAAAGATAATAAAACAAGCACTGACCTCTTGCCACTTAGTTTCCTCTAGGCCTCTCCAGAGTATTCCCAGCAATGGTGCAGTCTTATCTTGCGCATCTGCGTTGGTTAATTCCCAGATGATGGCATCCCACTGGTTTAGCAGTTATATTTCAAGTTTGCAGGGCTGTCTTAAACCTGAATACTTCCCCAAAATGAGCTGTGCTCAGAGAAAGTTGACTCAACAGATCTCTTAAGGCATATTCCTGAAAGGGTCCATAGATGGCTTCCCCCCCTTTCAGAAGGGCATAGAGTTCTACGTCATTCTCTTCTAGCTTCAACAAAGACAAGAGGCTACTCTCTTCTTGGAATTCTGAGAGCTCAGCAGGCATATCGTACGTCAGATTATGGATAGTGACTTTTAAGGGATTATTAAACAATAGCTCTCCCTAGAAGAAGTGAATCATACAAAGCTATTAGGAGGACTTATAGGCAATCACCTAAAATTTGAACAACATACAAAACTATGTTGCTGCCAAAACTATTCAAAAACTAGAATGTCGTAAAGAATCAAACCTTTCCTTACGCCACACACAAGATTACAGTCCTTCCAAGCTCTTCTACTCCTATGTCTTCTATGTGCAGGCCCTGCACTAATCAATCTGCTTAAAACTTTGGTAAATTAAATTGAAAAATGTTATAATAAAATAGCAAAATGTGCTACTAACCTCTTGAATAGAGCTCAGCACTTCCTGCACTCCAGCAGCCACAATGGTTGGAACCAAGTCGTGATCTAAAAATACTGTCAAATTAATATAATATACAGTTTATTAAACAACCTAGAGCAATACCCATCCCTCAATTAATTAATCGTACAGTGCATTCTGTAACTTTAGATTTCAACATTTTCATTTCCAAAGCCAGTTTATGCAATAGATGTATTTAAGCTCTGGAATTTCTTGTCATCCCAACTCGCAACTAAATCCAATTCAGACTTTCAGGAAAATTAAAAGAAAAAAAATATTTCACATCAACTTGGAACTGTGACTGTCAAACAGTATCTACAACACAAAATGCTTCCTTCATTGTCTAATATTTTATTTTCTTCCATTTTCTCAACTCTGCCCCTTCACCTCCAGCTGTTGTCTTTTACGAGACACTTTTCCAAGTAATAATCTCTTGTGTGTAATTTCCTCTCTGACTTATGTCTTCCTTCTAAGAACTGATGTAAAACATTTTACAATATTAACTGTGCATTAGAAAATTGAAAGCTGCACCCGACATGTGCACGCTTTATGCACTTTGCAGCTTATTGTAATTTGAAGTACTGTAATATGCGTGTTCCCTTGGACTCCTATAAAAAAAGCGCAATTGCTGTGCTTGGCTATCCTTGTTAACAAACAAAATAAAAATGTTTTTGCAACTCACAAGGTCCCTGGATGGTCTTGCTGGATATGATGGATACTGTCTGACACATTAGTGTCTGGGGAATGTCTAGAAGGTCATTTTGGTTTGATCTTGGTAGACATTCATTTCAATGTAGACGAGGCCATTTGGTCTTTCTAATGCACACAGCACTTTTCACTAGCCGATGTGGTGGTTTTGCAAAGAGTGCTCTGTTTAACACAAAATACAGGCTTTTGATACTCCTGCTGAGGGCTCCCAGGTAATATTATTAGTTTAGATGCTTCTGTGTTTTAGACCATTGGGGTATTTGTATACTTTAAGTTTAATGAAGTATAAGAGCGTTTGTTTTGCTTCCACAATGCTTCTTCAGATACAATAAAATAACATCTCAAAATGCTTGTATTTGTCTCCATAAACCAATAAAAATGCTAGTAGTAGTTGCGACCTATAAAACAATCACCTGACTCTTCAGTTGTATTAGTCACCTGACCTAAACTCCAGCTTGCAAAATCCCAAATAGTACATTCGTCATAAAAACTATAAAACATTCAGCCTATGATGCAAAGCTGAAAAGCTGGTAAAAGTAACATATAAAGTTCCTGTATGAAGTATACATACATATTTATATATAACAAACCGTACTCGTACTGTCAAAAGCATAGTCATATTAATGGTAGTCAGACACCCCTATTGGAAGTCATAAGAACTAGCAAATAAACACATACAAGGCTGCTCAATGACCCCTTCAGGATGTAAACATAAGGCCTGCATCACTATGTCATTTCCGTTTGAATTTCTACAACCTTTCCATACAAGAAAACAACAAAGTTTGTAAAAAAAATACTTATGTGCTCACCCCATGGCTTCCCCTTAACACAACTTGTAACTAATCAGCAAATATATCTATTTCGAATGAATCTGCTTACACTTGTCGTTTCAAAACGAAGTTAAACAGTCAGTGCATATAGATTGAAACAACAGTCTTGTATATATAAAGAACAGCAAGATAAATAAGAAATACTTGTATAGATATCCCCCATGGTTTTACTAAGCACATCTTGTCTTAAATCAACACGTTTATCTATTTTAGCAGAATTTGACTGCCTAATTCTCCAAGACTCGGCCAATGTAACATGGAGTACAAGAAACATTTCACTACTAGCAATGTTCAAGTAATTCTAATGGCAAACAGAGCCTCCAACACTTGAGTCCACTTCAACATGGTCTTGTACAAGGACTGTAAGTTAGCAACCTTAACTTCTTCTTTTGGCTTTTCCCATTTGGGGGTTGCCACAGCGGATCACCTGTCCGCTCATGATTGGCAGTGGAGTTTTACAGTGTCGAGTTGCCAGCCCGGCGCCCAACCTTTCACAGAAGACACACACACACTCACACGCACACACGCATGCGCACACACGACATGCACTCACACCTAGGGCCAATTTAGTGTGTCCAATCCACCTACAGCATGTCTTTGGGATGTGGGAGGAAACTGAAGCACCTGGAGGAAACCCACGCGACCACAGGGAGGACATGCAAACTCCACACAGAAGGCACCCCAGCTGAGGATCGAACCAGAGAACCTCTTGCTGTGAGGTGATGACGCTAACCGCTGCACCATGGTGGCCGCCCATACATTTGGATTCCATACTTAACCCTATTGTTCACAACTCACAATTTTATTTACAAGACTCGTGGGTTTGCTTGGATACATCATGAAACTATTAGTTTCTTGGCACTGAAACTATGCTCATTTCTGTAGGTGTTGTCTCATTATATACGTGTATTCCATGGGACATCGGAATTCATTTTGTCCGCTTCTAAATAAATATATTTCATTACAAACTGGCCAAATAAATACTTTGTGTCTATTGTTAGATCTAGTATTGGCCAATAATGTTTGCATGTTTCAAAATAACATCTATCAGCAACAAAAGGGCATAGCTATGGATGCCAGAATAACCCCTGTTTTGCCAATCTGGTAATGGCATAGTGGGAAAGTGATATACTTATTAAGCATCCTTTTTATTGCCATGGCTCATTCTATAAATGTTACACAGACAATTTAATATTCATATAGAATGGTACCGGAGATAAATTTTTGATTTTTCTAGCAGACAATTAATATTAGCACATAGGTTCTTAAATTTATGGTTATGTCAGTGGCACTTCTGTGAATTTTCGACACTGACCTATTACTAATGATGTGCAAAAATGATTTCATAGTCAAATTTTTCACAGATCTACATTTCTGAGTTATTTACATTTATCAAGTATGCATCCCACTCACTTTTAGTCAGTTTAATAGTGATGATATTTTTTAGAAGAAGCTACTATATTAATAGTTATTTGAAAATCATGGTTATTCTGGAACTAGATTACATACATTTTTTTTGAAGAAATTTAAAAAGGTAGCAATATATTTTATCCTATTCTGTTACAAAGATGTAAAGCCAAGGTTAAAAATGAACAGCATAAGAGGTTTATAAATTCCTTTGCACTTCACTTTATAGAGATTCTGTTAATATTAAGAATTTAGTCAACAATTATTGGAATATAGTTCAGGACAATAAAGAGTTGACTAATTTTATTGGTGAAATTCCTAACTTCACCTATAAAAAAATATACCAACCCATTTAGTTATTTCAATAAAAATAAGTGCAGCTCTGTTGGTACCAATGGACCATGTGGTGTGTGTGTGTGTGTGTGTGTGTGTGTGTGTGTGTGTGTGTGTGTGTGTGTGTGTGTGTGTGTATGCTTTTCCTGGTTAGGGGTTGCCACAGCGGAACTGGTGTCCGCTAATGATTGGCAGTAGATTTTTTTTACTGGTGCCAAGGTGCCAGCTCGACACCCAACCTTCAGCGAAGGCACGCCCATTCTACACATGTCTTTCGAACGCCACTCGACCGCGGGTAGGACATGCAGACTCAACTTAAGATGCTCCAGCCGAGAATCAAATGGGAGAACTCTTACTGTGAGGCAACAACGCTGCCGCTGTACCAGTGCGGCTATTAATTCATGTTTTTTGACTAAAGTATTAATTCAGCTTTTAATACTTTACTCAATTCATGCAAAATAAATGCTGTCAATGATGATTAATAGGGAAATCTGACAGCCACCATAGCACTTGTTGGCCGACATTCTCTGGGAGTATAATTTATGAAACCCAAGCCAAACAAAAATATTTTCACATATTTTAGCAGAAGAGAATAAGAATTTACCTCGCAATGTTGAAGAAGCAGGCGTGAAGTGATCACGTAATCTGGGTTGTAAAAGAGCAAAGTATGATGCATGGTGCTCTCTTTCACAGTCAAACTACTCTAGTGGATGTGGGGGTGCAAAACTGCCAAAAATGCAGCCTATGAGATACCCAAATGCTAAAACTGGACAAAAACCTGACATCACATGTACACAGCATACATCGACTTGGCAAAAGCTTTCAACACAGTGCCACATTCAGGCATTACCGATAAGTTTAGCAAATTGAATAAAAATTCCTTTATTGTAAGAGGGGTTACCAACTGTCTCACAAACCAGGCGCACACTATCATAGTGGGCAACTCCACATCAACCAGCAGACCTGTCACCAGCAAAGTGCCACAGGAGTCATTGCTGGGCCCCCTACTGTTTGGTATATACTTCTCAGAAGTTCAGGCCAAAGCTAAGGGGTTGTGGATGACCAGGTTTGTGGACGACTGCAAAATGTGTGCAATTACGTAGAATCCCCAAATGAAGTCAGTATACTCCAGGAGGGTCTGATGCAGACCATCGACTGGTGTCTTAGTCTCAAATTGAATGCAAAGAAATGCATCATCATCATTCCCTTCGGCAAAAACAATGTCCCTTCACACTATCAAATCAACAACAGTATCCTAAGTACCCACGGACTGGTAAGGGATCTGTTATCACAAGTTGACTGCGGCATTAATTTCGACCAACGTGCGTCTACTTTAGTAAGAAAGACTTTCTAAGTAGCACACTTGATTAGCAAAAGCATCGCCTTGAGAGCAAAGGAGGTTATAACCCCAACGTACTAATCTGGCCCATAATAGAGTATAGAGCCCCATTTGGCATGCATCGTATAAAGCACCTGCAGCACTTGGACAGACCTTAGAAGTTCCTAATGAAGATCAACGGACTCCAACACTGCCTTAACACAGACCGACTAAAGTCCCTGTCTCTATACTCTGTATCAGATAGACTTTTCAGGGGAGACTTATGCCTGGCTTACATTGCAATCTCAGACCCAAACCTAATGAACTTGCTGCATATCCGTAATCAAACGAGACTAGAGCTATCCATTCCAGGGACCTAAATATATGGCCTGTGATTTAAATAGGACATGGTGTAGGGATACATTTGTCTCCCAGAGACTGCCGTGTCTTTGGAATGGGCTACAAATTCATATGACACAGAGTATCTCTATGACACTGTTCAAAAGGAACCTGGATGAAGTGGATGGGGCACCATAAATTCTCCAGGGATCGCATCCACAACCCTCCTGGACACGGGCAGTCATTGCTAAATGCAATTCTGGGTATTGACTAGCATATCTATGGTATTGCATTGAGATGAAACAGCTAGGCTTGAAATGACTGCCAGGTTGATACCCTTGTAAACGCCTGTGATCCTATATTAGCAATATTTCAAATCAGATACAAGACTCCTAGTTACATAGGAGAGTGAAATGAATTGGAACCAAATTCCCATGGACTATGTGAACATCTCCCACTCAGGAAAAATAATTCTAACAAGATGAGTACCCTTTGTCAACCAACTCCATCAGGAATAGCAGACAGCTGTAATGGAGCAATGTAATACATCCAGCCATTAGGCAGAAAAGGTTTTGTCCCAGTCAAAGGGAATGCTTTTGTCTTTTGCTAGTACTGTTTCCTGCACTTCCAGAAATCTGAGAACCTATCCACAGTGCAAAAAAGATGTTTGTCTTTCTTTGAATTTTGTGATCATGCATAAAAGTAAGGGAAAGATGGGAATTCATAAAGTAATAAACCCTATAAAATGCATCTACCATTAACATTCTTTACTCTGCTGAACTGAGTATGTATGTATATATATATATATATATATATATATATATATATATATATATATATATATGTGTGTGTGTATGCATGTGTGTGTGTGTGTGTGTGTGTGTGTGTGTATATATATATATATATATATATATATATATATATATATATATATATATATATATATCTCTAAAACTCTAAAATAAAAGAATAGGCGGACTATGTGCGCCCTCATGTGGAGAGCATATTGATATTTTGTAGAGGTTACAAGTGAAGATTTTCCCCATACAGGACTTGCAAATCCATTGCTGCCAGTATTCACTTCTCTCTTGGAAATGAATGCCAGTAACAGTAACACCTTTTTACACAGCCCGATGCCAGATGCCCCCAACTACTCACCACAAAAGGGTGGACAATGACTTTTTACCAGGCGAATATTCAGGGGCAGAACCAGGGAGGATTTTGTGTAAAAGATCGGACTATAATCTCAGCCTGGCTAACCAGGTCCTGTTGACAGGCCTGAGTTTGGGAATGGTGGCTAGTAGGCCTTGTCCAGGGCACGCCACACACAATCTTTAAGTGAGGCCTGAGGTTTTGGTCTACGGGTGATGTTAGCTCAAGGGCCAGGATGTAGATGTGTGGCTGCATCTTGCGAACAGTGAAATCAGAAGATTCCTGACGACGGAGCACTCTGGTCTCCCCTTGCAACAAATGGAAAATGGTCGATGGAAGCCAGAACCTGCAAAGCAGCTCCAGTCCCAAATGGCAAGCCAAGTCCTTCAGCTTATCTAGAAGTAGAGAGAGCTGGCACATCTGATACCAAATGGGTCCTTGACAGAGGCCCGGGACACTTATCTCAGTCGAAAGAGACTGTGAAAGTCTCACCTTCTTTGACGATAGCAAGCCTGGGTGGACTAACAGACATCACCCACTACCCTATGCATCGGAAGCTTCCTCCACCTAGGGATAATCAACCTTGGCCCAACTGGCAGAGGACATACTATGAGAACACCCTAATGGCTCACTAAAGTGCTTAGCTAGAATCCCGGTCTCAAGCTTGATTGTCCTACTGTTAATGCAAGCACAGAACTGACAGGTATGTTGTGTTCTGGGCCTAAACAATGTATGCAAAAGGAGTAAGGGTCTTGGTGTGGTATCTGCTTCCTATAGTGGAGACTATTATTAAATTTTCTCTGACATTAGTCAAGCACATCAAAAGTTCCCTAATGTGGTATTTAGCTTTAAATGTCTTCTTTCTGTGGTGCAGACCAATGCACAGACAGTAAGACAGAACCAAAGTTATGGTGCCAGCTGACTCACTTTATACCCAGAAAATTTGATGTCAGTCAGGGCGTTCACTCGCTCCTGGAGGAGGAGGAAATTCTCTGGGAATTGGGCCAGCCAAGGGCTTCCACTGCAACAGTGAAACATGAAGAGCATCAGAAGACGCAGGTGTTCTATTCTCTAAGACAGTCCACCATATTAAACACTAAGCAGAAGGGTCCGGTACCCAAAGGGGATGCATGAATTGTGGCTCTTCAGTCATTAACATCTCTATGAACAACAGGACTCACAGCCACAAGTATACAGATACAACACTAAGGACAATGGTCATGATTCAACTCCCAAGACGCATTCTGTGCTATAACGCTTCACTGCATCCTCATCCAGAAGTCAAGACTATGACTTTATCCCTAATTTAAGAAATAATCAAATTAAAGAGGGTACAGTTTTGCCAAGACATGGGCAATATTCTAAATTGTGTAAGTTATGCAGCTCCAAAAGCAGAAGCCTTGAATGTTTCCAAGATGACCTGAATCTATCAGTGGTTAAGGCAATGAATTCATGAGCAAGTGAGGTAAGTGATAAGGCAGTGTTCGTTCACTCATAATTTTGTTTGTTAACCCAGTAAGCCCACTGGACCTATGTGTTTCTTTTCCGGGGTAACCCAGAAGTACGGTCTAGTTAAGTAAACTGCTCAGTACATAGTTTGTAAGTGCAAACAGAGGTAGTCAAAAGGGCAAAGCTTGTTAGAATCTCATAACCTTAACCTTCGGAGCCAAACTGCTTGACTCTCATCCCAAGAGAAGGCTGCTGGTTTTTGACTTGCCACAGGGATATCTTTTGTGGAAGGCTTTAAACTCTGCACCACAAGTAAAGGAAGTCATAAGTGAAGAGGTGTATTCGCTCTTACTGAGCCCTGTGGGTGTGCAGAAATGCACAATGGGACTGTGGCTCAACACAGCACTGCTAGTACTACACCAAGCATGCCAACCATGACAGGGGTGGCTGTAGATGATCTCTTTTCACTTCCCAGAATGAGGACAAAAGTGGAATGAATGGATCAATTTAGGAAACGAGGCTCATTTACAGGCAGTGATGTAGGAAACCAAAGAAAAACATGGACACAAAAAGCATCCTTTTAGCAGTGTTCAGCAAAGAATTCTCCAGGTATACAAAGACGCAAAAAATCTCACGTCAATGGATGAAGCCAACTCGTAGTACAAAACTTAATCAAAAGGCAAAACCAAGAAGATGGTAAACATGGCAGATAAAAGATAACTTGAGTTTAATGAAGCATAAGCGCTTTCGCTTTGCTTCCACAATGCTTCTTTAGATATAATAAAATAACGTCTCAAAATGCTTGTATTGAAGTCAACATAAACCAATAAAAATGCTAGGAGTAGTCACAGCATATAAAACAATCACCTGACTCTTCAGTTATACGATTATTCACAATGACTTCTCTACTTCACTTCCCACCTCTGCCCAACTGCTTGTACCCCTAGGAGGAAAACCTGCTCATTATGCAAAAAACCTCAACATTGTATCCCAGGGGTACAAATTTTACTTCCACTCACTGCCAACACAGAAGGGTTCCCAGACCTCCCTCCAAACCAGTGGGCAGAGGCACAAAACCAAGTTGAATCCCTGGTACCCAGCAAAGAGGGCACTTTGCGCCCAGTCGTCGAGCTTTCCATTCTAAACACCTTCCTGGTGGTACGAAAATTCAAAATGCTCACCCTGCAGCAGCAGCTTCTTATGCTGGCCAAAGATGCCTGGTTATCCACTCTAGACTTAAAAGAAGCCTATCTGCATATCCCTATAAGGGACTCGTGCAGGAAATATCTGCGCTTCAGGGCAAGATCTATGCATTATCAGTTATCTGCACTTCCCTTTAGTTTATCCACTGCTCCCAGAGTATTCACAAAATGCCTGGCTCCAGCCATTGTCTACTGCAGACAGAGAAAAATTCAAATTTACCTGTACTTGGACGACTGCCTGATTCAGGCAGACAGTCAGGAAATGCTGTTGCAGCACCTGACACTTGTAAAAAAAAAAAAAAAAAAAAAAAACAAACCTCCATGGGGTACACCATCAACGAAAAGAAATTAAAACTAGTCAAGCATCCCAGATGGCATTCCTTACTCTAGAAAAACAAGCCTATCTGACTTTTTCACTCAAATGGCCACCAGAACCCAGCTATCCGCAAGAAAAATCCTGCAGGCCCTAGGGTTTATGGCTTCCTGCATCCTACTAATTCCATATGCTAGACTGCATATGAGGAATCTTTAATGGTACTTTAAGTCTTTGGTGCCAACATTCTCAGGACCTGGAAACCGTCATTCCTATCATGCCTTGTCTAAGGACAGAGTTTCTTTGGTGGGCAGCAACCTGCAACCACAAGGGACTGCCCTTTACTCAACCCCACGCCACCCAGACCCTAACCACAGATGCATCAGACTATGCCTGGGGGGAACACCTGGACGACAAGTGCATTCAGGGCCACTGGAGCCCAAGTCAAATTCATCTGCACGTCAACCAAAAAGAGATGCTAGCTGTGCAGCACGCTGTAACAGCTTTCAGATCCCTTCTCTCACCAGGACCCCTCGTAATAAAAACAGACTACCACAGTTATGTGGTACATCAGCATGCAGGCAGGAACACACTCTGCAAGCCTAGCCATGGCCCTGTAGAACACGTCCTTGGATGAATTGTATGGGTTGTCTGATGAAGTTCATTTGTATTTGGTGAATGAAAGCGCTTACAATAAACCCGTTGGAAGAGCAGGATTCCTGGTGCGATGACATCTTTTGTTTTAGTTGTTTGGTGTGATTTTTTTTTTTTTTGTTTTTTGTTTCTCAATCCTGTCTGATAAGAGTTTCAAAATACTGCAAGTGTGGACGCACAATACTCTCACAGGACCCCCACATCCTGTGTTTATTGTTTAGAGTTGGCCCACCTAGACACTAATTGTGAGGCCTATGCCTCCTTTTGATGTAAGGCCCTACAAAACCATAAGGACAAATTCATTTTTAAAGTTTTGTTGCCTTTTCAGCAAGATGGGCCGTTTCATCTGTATCTCCATTTAAGGTGGTTGAAAAGTCTGTTCAGAAGGAAAAGAACAAAAAGGGCAAAAATCTCAGGGAAGCAAGACACCGCAGAAGAGTGAGAAACCTTTTAAACAGTCACCTGACCTGACAGTTCTAAGTCTGGCACTAAAAGTGGCAGTGCCATCTGATATTAAGGCATGTCAGATACCATTTTCACCAACATTTCTTTTCTCCCCCATTAGCCCACAGCTGCATTCTCCTGTCTTGCAGGAGAAAACGCCATCAAGGGCTTCCTCAATAGCCTCTTCATTGAAAATCTGCCCTTTCTTCAAGGAGCCTAACCAAAGCTGAAGTTAGCATGATACAGAAAGTTCTTAGACAGCTGATTCAGATGGGGGTCATCTTGATGACATCTCTACAAATTGACCTGCGAAAACTTCCTGTGACCCCTCCTGTCAGTAATTCCATGTTGATCCATTCCTCACTTCCACAGCCCATGGTTCCAAGCATACTTGAAGCATGTGTGTCAGCATTAATAGACCTTGCTCTGACTTTAACCCACTGTCTTTCAACTCTGACCCTGTTGGATCAGGTAGAGAATAAGAGCTGAAGTGTCCTAGCTGAAGCCTCAGTATTTCAAAAGTTTTGGCGCTGTCTGTGCCTATCTGGGCATCGGCTGTTTATGCTTGGCTTCTGATCCAGAATGGTTTGGTGTTGGAGTTCTTTCAGCTTAACTGCCCAGAATTCCTCCTGTATTCCAATTTCTGGCTCAGCATTCAAAGCCTTCAGGAGGGTTCTTGATGCTAGAGAAGGGGTGCCTCCTTCATGCTCTGATCCATACTGACCACTTTTTCTGCTTTGACTTTCTCATTGACAAGGGCAGTCAGTTTCCAAAAGTCTCAGAAGTGCTCCGGTCTGAGCTCTCAGTCCCATTGATCTGTCTGATTCTCCAACCTTGGATCCATACGAAACAGACTTGTAAAAGGATCCATAGGAAACAGACTTGTAAAAGGAAACAAATTCATTGCCTGAATCTGTCATAGAAGACACTTAGCTGGATGAAGTGGAGGGTGCAAGTAGGTCCCACTTTGGGGACCTCACTTTTGTGAAATCCTTGAATTGATTAAGCTAGAGGAGGGTTGATCCACCAGTGCACTTTCCCCAGATGAATCTGTGTTCCTAGAGGCTTTTGGAGCTGGCTGTTGTACTGCCTGGTTGATCCCTCTTCCTGTTGCGCTCAGTGATTTTGTGGCTCAGAGTTTGGAAGGAACCTGACACAGTGAAGCCGATGCCAGAGAAGTCTGACAAAATTTTAGCAGCTCTTAAAGGTAGGATAAATTAGTAAGGTCTCCCAACAGATGCTTTGGTCATAGGGGCAGCCACTAAAAAAGAACTATCCAAAGAGAGTGTTTGTGTTCATCCCCTTACTTAGGGAATCTATGGCACTGGACAGATTTGGAAAATAGGACTTGGGCTTCAGTGACTTTTTCCCTTGGAGTGCTGAACTACCTGGCTCATGTCACATGATTCCAGAGAGAATTGACCAAAGAGCATATCGTTCTTTCTTGGGAAAGTTGGCAGTGCATATCCAGGAAAATATGGAATCCCAGATATCTACCCTGAATTATATGTCCAGCATCTCCATGCGTGTGCTGTAAAATGTAACTGATTGAGCAGCCAGTGCAGCAGGCACTGGCATAGCCATTAGCAGGTCACACCTGGATGAGATTGTGTGATTTTTATGGAAGGCTTCAAGATGCCTGTCCTTAACATACTATTTGATGGTTCTGTTCTCTCTTGGACGAAGGTTAAGGACACTCACCAGGAACGCGCAAGATTGTAAGACCCTGTTTGCCATGGGAATCCACTTCTCGCCTTAAAGGACATTTTCAAGGAATCATCGAGGAAAGATTTTGTTCAGAAAATCTCAGGATTTTAACCAAGATGCTTCCTTGAACAAAAACCCTCTGATGCTGGGGGCAGTAGGAGATGGGATTTGGTAATTTCAGTGGATGTCACCCTCTTGGAAGAGGTGGGCCACAAAGCCTTGGATTTTGTGGTGCCACTCTGCCCTTATCAGACCCATCGTTAAATAAATGCCCGTTTTGGTAAATACCTAACCAGGCATTTAAAACAGAATGGCCTCAAAGGCTCCTCACCAGGAAAATCCAAGGTATGAATACCCTGTCCTACACAGATTGCTTTAAGGCCTTATCTCTGTACTCTGTCTCCTACAGGTTACTTGAGAGCTGATCCATATCTGGCATATACGGCACCTACAGATCCAGCTCTGATGAATCTCTTGTACATCTGCAAGACAAACGGCACCAGAAACACTAGATTCAAGGACCTGAACCTTACCTGCAACATAAACATAACATGCTAGAGTGACCGATATGTGTCTCAAAGGATCCCCTCTTTTTGGAATAAGCTCCCCATATATGTGAAGCTGAGTTCATCTCTGTCCCAAGAAATTTTGATTGTATTGTAAATCACAGATTCACCCCCAGTCTGGCTCCCATGTCTCTGGACAGAGGTTAACCATGAGTAAATTAATCCCCAACTAACACCCCCCCCCATGCACACCCATGCACACACACAACTCTTACCTCTTTACTGACATACTCCACCATTTAGACTTCCAAGGAACTTTGGGACAGAAGTCAGTTGGGTTGCACAGCTAGAACAGTTGAAGTAAGACTCCTTGTATCCCTCCTATTTTGAGATATTGGAATTAGAGTATTTAGAGATGTAAGGGTGTTGGTTTGTAGGGGGCTTGCTCACCCGCAAAAGCACTACTTTGAATGTTTCCATCCTTCAGTGATGTACTGTTAATGGGGATCGACAGAACAGGTGTTCCACTAAGTAATGCTGATGAATGGACATATGTAGTCATATAACGTGTGTGTGTGAGATCAGTCTACTGTGTACATTTGTGTATGTATGTATAAATATAAAAATATGTATATTTACTTATATGTGTGTGCTTGCATGTGTATACAATATATTTTATAAAATGTGTAATGAAAAAGACCATGACTTTCAGCAATGTGGTGGTCTCTGTAGTAAGATTATATATAACTATGTTGTAGATATGGATGCAAGTAGGGATAAGTTATCTAGTTTCCCATCTCTTTCTCTGTGCCTACAGCTTTAGGCACAGTCTATAGTCTTCTGGCTACGAAAGAACAACAACTGTGTGGGTTTTTTTGGGTATTTTC
>NC_056744.1:1117731226-1117752001 GCF_019279795.1 Protopterus annectens
TCCTCATAAATGGAGGCTTCACAAAGAAGTATTCTGGGCATCAGTGGGGTACTCCTCAGATAGATCTTTTTTGCCTCCCCTATGAGCAGGTAGCTTCCTCAGTTCTATTCTAGAGTTCCAAGTACGCTGACATAGAAAGTGTAAGTTGTGTCTTTTTCTTTGAGGGGCGTGATGCTGTATGCCTGTCCTCCTCGTACTGTACTTCCCAGGGTCTTGCACAAGATCATGTGTGAGATGCACCCAAAATCCTGCTGCTGACTTGTATTTTCATAGATTGATACTAGGCTAATGACTCTGAGGGGGCTTTGTAAGCTTAGCCAAGTTTCCAAGCCTGTATCCAAATAGGACATTGAGGGACAAGTATGTTGCCTCACAAACTGGATCTTCTAGACAAAGGGTCCCTCATTCACATTTACATGTCCACACTTCTGATGATGCTCTGGGTGGTAAGGTTTAAATTCCTTGTAGGAAACCAGTTTTCTGAGGATGTGCATGTGGTTTTGCAAGAGGCCAGAAAACTCACTACTAGAAAATCTTATGGGGCTAAATGGAAGGAATGTTGGTGTCTCAAGCATGACCAGTTCCCTTTTTCTGTAAGTGCCCTTTGGTCTTTTATTTGTGTGATTTGCTCATTTATCAGCCATCCCTGCCTGTCTGCTCTTGAGTCCACCTAAAGGCATCCTTCATATCAAACCCCCAAGAAACACTATTCCTCCTCCTTGGGACCATTTGTCAGGAGTATTGTTCATGGTTTATGGAGAGCTGTTCTCTGCCTGTCCAGGATTCGACGTTGTGGGTTTCGGTATGGGTAGATTTGGTTTTTGCCTCGATATCCTGCATTTTCAATGTACAATTGCTCAAATTTGTGATAGTAAGCCATGTATTCTAATTTTGCATATTGGGCCTGGGTCTTGGATAAAAACAGTGTGATAACCAACCCACCCACCTATTTATCAATGTTTAATAATAAAGTGGAGAAAAAATAAACTGTGTATTAATGGTGTAGGCATATATTTGATCACATGTAAAGAGTGTAATTAACCAGAAATACACAATATATCCCAACACATCTGGGGTCTGCCATTAGGATATAGGTGTATTTTCTTGTTCTCTAAATCTCTCTCTCTCGTGTGCATACACACATACATGTGTAATATGCATTCTCAAGGACATTGACACATTGGTCTAGGCTTGGAGATCACACCCCCTAATAGTGAATCCTGTGGTATGCCTAGAATATGTTGTAGATGGAGATGAGTGTAAGAAAGGAGAATAAAGTCTTTCAGAGTTGAGAAGATTAGTAAATTACATTTTTTCTTTTCCTAGTGGCCTGCAGACACTGCAGATTCAGAAAAAAAAGATTCACCAACTGGTTCACCGTTGGTAGGACTCTTGGCAGTTCTTACCGCATGTGTTTCTAGTGGGTTTGCTGGAGTTTACTTCGAGAAGATTTTGAAAGAAACGAAACAGTCAATATGGGTTAGAAACATACAACTTGGTGAGTGGATTTTCATTCTGTTCTGCTTTATTATTATTTTTTTTAAGGTATGAGTATATGCATAGATGTTCTTTTGTGCATTGGGTATATCTGCATGTGTAATTTGAATAGATTTTAAAATAATTTTGCTGATTTGCTATTAACCAAGTTGTCTGAGTAGGTGAACGAACATGAACAGTCTGGCTGACAAAAAAAAAAATGTGGATTTTTTTTTATATATATATATATATATTTTGTATAACTTTCATTTCAGAAGTTTGTCATGATAAAGCACTTACAGAAAATTGTGGGGCCAAACAGTAGCTGGTTTTAGATAAACATTGTAAGAGACATAAGTTAGTGTGAAAGGAAATGGAGAATTGTAGAAATAATTTGGTTTAGTATCCTGGCTAGTTGGTTGCGGGGAAAATCTAGAAAAGCTTTTGCTGTGTCAAGACATTGAGTTAGGGTGGCAGAGTGCAATGAGTAGACTGTGTTTGCAGACCTTCATCATACAAGTCTGGGACAGGAAGATTTGTGTTCTGCTTATTTGGAATTGGGCAGGGGGTTGAATAAGAGTTGTTTTTGAAAATCCAAGGACTGCAGTTATGATAACAAGTAGTGAGACTCAGAATGTGAATATAGGGAATTTAAAGAAAGTCCAGGGTTGCAGTACTTCTAAATATTACTTTTACTTATTACTGTGGGGTACAGGGATTAGAGATCTTGATGTTAATGCAGTGGGAGAGTGTAGGGGAGAAGATGAAGCCCCTTTGCTGAAATACTTTAATGACTTTGCAGTGTGTTTTTAAATTTACTGTGTTTCTTTGGCAATTATAATTTTCCATTGTTATGATTTTTCTGTAGAGCTGTTGAACAGGGCATCAAAGAATTTCTGCCATTAAGAAAACCGATGAAGTTTGTGACTGTGATCAGTAAGGTTAAACCTGTTAGTTAAGCTGAAGAACACCTGTTTAGGTGTGAAAGGAAGCTCCATTAATTAGAGAACCGTTTTTCTTGTGAAGGCTGCTAGAAAGACTTGTCCTCTTGAGTATTTGTTTGTATGTTCACCATTCCCACTAACTCTGGCGTTTTGGTTTGTCTGGCAAGGTAAACTTTAGTGGTCAGCTTTCAAAAGCTCAGTCTCCTCTCTCTCTTCCTGTGCAGCTGATTGGTGGAGCATATCCTGGGAATGATTTCCTCAGCTGTCAGGCGAGGTGTAGCAGCATTTACTTGGCTTCTATCTTTGACAAATCTGTTTTTACTGTTTCTGATAAAACTTTAGTATTTCTGTCAGAAGTGCAGTGTGTATGTGTTAGACACTAGAGGCCTGTCTTCTCTGTTGCTGCTCTGCTTTTTCACCTTTTGCCAGGAAAATATTTTAGAACTTTTTTTGCAGCATTTGTATATCATTTGTAGTCTAGTATGTACGACACTGCTCTGTATGTTTTTAGCGTTTGTTCAAAGTTTTACTGCCAATTAAGTTATTTGAATGTATTGGAGAAATTTTACTCTCTGACAAGAAATCGTTTAAATTGCTGTTCTGCATTATTTTATGGCAGTTTATCTTCACACCATACCTCTCAACCTTACCGAATCTCTGTTTTACTGGTTTCTGAGGTAAAAATAATAGGGTGCCATGATTCTCGAGTGGCACCCCTTAATTTCCCGGCATTTTGTTTTTAAAAAAGTTTTTCTGGCTTTTTTCAGACTGACATCATTATGCGGAGGCGTCCGCGGTGATGTCCGTTCATGAGCAACCTGTCAGAATTCAGCTGATGTCTTGCTCTGGCCCGGAGTGAGTGAGTTTAAGTTTACAACCGCGGGACAGACTAGAAGCAAAGCCTGAACACTGAGCTGCTGAGAATTGGAATTTATTGCTGTATTTCCAGGTGAAGCACTTTAGTTGCTTGGTGTTGGGATTTTCACTGCATTAATACAGAGATGTTTATGTGCTGCTATTCAGAAGTTGAATGCACGCAATTTGAAATTGCTTTCACTTATTTGACCTGTGCTGCTTTATTCCTTTAGGGTGTGTGTCTATGCTGCTTTATTCCTTTAGGGGTGTGTGTCTGTGCTGCTTTATTCCTTTAGGGTGTGTGTCTGTGCTGCTTTATTCCTTTAGGGTGTGTGTCTGTGCTGCTTTATTCCTTTAGGGGTGTGTGTCTGTGCTGCTTTATTCCTTTAGGGTGTGTGTCTGTGCTGCTTTATTCCTTTAGGGTGTGTGTCTGTGCTGCTTTATTCCTTTAGGGGTGTGTGTCTGTGCTGCTTTATTCCTTTAGGGGTGTGTGTCTGTGCTGCTTTATTCCTTTAGGGGTGTGTGTCTGTGCTGCTTTATTCCTTTAGGGGTGTGTGTCTGTGCTGCTTTATTCCTTTAGGGTGTGTGTCTGTGCTGCTTTATTCCTTTAGGGTGTGTGTCTGTGCTGCTTTATTCCTTTAGGGTGTGTGTCTGTGCTGCTTTATTCCTTTAGGGTGTGTGTCTGTGCTGCTTTATTCCTTTAGGGTGTGTGTCTGTGCTGCTTTATTCCTTTAGGGTGTGTGTCTATGCTGCTTTATTCCTTTGGGGTGTGTCTGTCTGTGCTGCTTTATTCCTTTAGGGTGTGTCTGTCTGTGCTGCTTTATTCCTTTAGGGTGTGTGTCTGTGCTGCTTAATTCCTTTAGGGTGTCTGTCTGTGCTGCTTTATTCCTTTAGGGTGTGTTCTGTCCGTGTTGCTTTATTCATTTAGTGTGTGTGTGTGCGTCTGTGTAAAATATCCCAGATAGATTTACCTGGAGGATAGGGATACTCGGGCTCAAACCCTGTACTTTAGTACAAGAAGCCAGAGCCTGAGTTTTCTACTCGTACCACCACTTTTGGTTGAAGAAGTTACATCTCTCAACTGTGCAAATTTTCCCATAATGTCTGGAATGTGTTTGGCTCATACTTTTGGTCTGTTCCTGTTAAAATTTGGATGGTTTAGTGGTAATGTTGCCTTATAGCAAGAGATTCTCTGGGTCGATTCTTGGCTGAAGTGCCTTCTCTGTGGAGTCTGCATGTCCTCCCTCTGTTTGTGTGGGTTTCCTCTGGGTGCTCCGGCTTCCTCCCACAATACAAAGATATGCATCTGAAGAATTTTTTCCCCAAGGCCTCTGCGGAAAATTAGCTTCATTCCATGCCAGACTTTCTCAGTAAACAAATGTTAAAAAAACATAAATTTTATTTTATTCTGGCAAATCAGTGAGAACTGAATTCACTAAATAATGCCAGCCATTAATGTTTGTCTTCCTATCTTTTAGGAAACATGGGGTAACACAACATTTTATTCCAGCAACTTTCTCAGGTTATACAAGCAATGTTTAAAATATGCCCCAGATGTTCTTCATGTTTCACTGTTGCAGTCATCACACTTGGGTTATCTGCCTGCAGGTAGCCCTCAGTCGGCCCAAATACCAGAGACTTAGTATTTCTGTGTCGATTGCTTTCGCTTTAGTAGTGACCTCAGGTCATCAGGGGTATAAAAACAGGCAGCTGACACCATTACATCAGTCTTTCTTGCCAAGGAGCCAAAAGCAGAAGCAGTTCGCACGAGTACCAGTCGGCCGCTACCTGAGTTTACATTTCCGAATTGAATCATCCTGAAGTCTTGTAAAGTTAAATACCCCGTTGGGGATCCCTTTTTCTTGCTCTAACCAATGTCAGAGTAAGTTAACAGTTGTCTCGCCTGTGGAAAGCAAATACCACACCGAGATTTCCATTCTTACTGCGTCACCTTTTTAGGCCCAGACCATTGTTACCTCGCTGTTGGTTTTGTGCCTTGTTCAATGCCCAATCTATTCATAGTCAGGCCCTTATTGTCACTAAATACTTTAGTTCTCGATCTCCATGTTCTGAAATGGCTTCGGTAAGTCATCCGACTACCGATCTTCTGAAAAAATGTAAGGATAAAGACAGAGACAGATAGCACAGGTCCAAAACTGCCGACGACGCTTCTGTTAAGCTAGTCACCAGTTCGCCAGTACTCAATGAGGGGCTTTCGCAGTCCCTGACGCTCGCTTCAGTGGATTCGCAGGCCTCTACCGAGACCCGTTCAGAGTCCGGTATGCCGCGAGACTCTTTGACTATGGATGGGTCTGGAGCCGTTGAGCAGGCACCGTCTTCTGACGAAGTTCTACCGATATTCGACACAAACCGACAACTTATTTCACGTTTTCACTTGTCTAAAACTACTGAGTTTCTAAGGCGAAGAGTACGAGCTATGCCTAGAGACCCAAACTCAAGCACCTGCTTCTTTGTAACAACATCAAATGCTTAAAATGGCAGAAGACCTTATTATGCTGATTAGGGTAAGCCAGCCTTCCCCTGCTAAAAAGAGATCTGTCCTCAGCAGCTTTAACAGATCAAGAGTCTAACAACTGTGAGGTATCTGATTATGAAGACATGCCTTTATCTGCTTTTGAGGATTCAGATGCAGAGGGAATCCATTCCCTCTGCTTCTCCTCCAAAGGATTTTTTTTTTTTTGGTGAAAGCTTACATACTCAGTCCAAAAAGACTCGGAGAATTTCTAGATTTGCCACAACATAGGCATTTAGCAATATCCCCAATCATGGATGTTGTGGATGATGTCTTTATGGAATCCAGTCTGACTTCTGATACTTTACCTCCTGCTCCTAGGAAACCAGACAGGTACTACAGAGTTCCTGACTCTCTCAAATTCCTTTTCAAAAATCTTACTGCTGACCCAGAGGTCATCTCCCAGGGGCCTAAAGGTATCAAAGCAACTACAGCTAAGAATCCCACCCCTTCGAACAGGGATTCCAGAGCTTTAGACAGATAAGGTAAGAAAGTATACACCTCTGCAACTCTTGCCATTAGGGCTTTGAATTGCCAGTTTCCCATGCTGAAGTACCAACAACATATTGTGGAACTTAAGCAAAAATTAGCTACCTTTATAGACTGTGCAGAAAATAAAGAATTACAAGAGCTTATGCATTCTGCAAGCCAAGTCAGCAAGCATACTTTGTAATGTGGCTTTGATGCCCTAGAAGCATCTTGCAGGGCAGCAGTCACTGGTTCTGTACTGAGAAGGCATGCTTGGCTTAAGGAGCAGACCTTGCCAGACCATGTCAAATCAGAATTACTAGATGGTCCTTTGAACAAGGACAATTTGTTTGGCACCAAAGTAGAAGAGGTTCTTAAAAAGATGGAAGAAAAAGCTTAATCTATGCAGACAGTCAAAGATTTCTTACAAGTACAGCCTCCTAGATTCAGTAGGCATTGCCCCTCGAAGCATAGGTCCTTTCAAGGCCATCTCAAACTAGACCCAGGGGAAACAGACCCCCAGACTACAGTGTCAGGGTATGCAGAGATCTAAGCAATGGAGTGCCAAGCCACCTCCTTATAGAAAGAATTTGCAATGACTTCTCAACTCCACACTCCACCTCTGCCCATCTGCTCGTGCCCCTAGGAGGAAAACTTGCCCATCATGCAAAAAACTGGACTTCCATCACCAAAGACCAATGGATCCTCAACGTTGTATCCCAGGGGTACAAACTTTATTTCTACTCACTGCCAACCCCAAAAGGGTTCTCAGACCTTCCTCCAAACTGGTGGGTAGAGGCACAAAACCAAGTTCAATCCCTGCTCTCCATAAGGGCAATTCAGCCTGTTCCTGCGGAACATATATGTCAAGGGTTCTATTCCAGACTTTTCCTGGTACCCAGAAAAGAGGGCACTTGGCACCAAATCCTAGATTTTTCCATTATAAACCCCTTGCTGGTGGTACCAAAATTCAAAATTCTCACCCTTCAGCAGCTTTTTCCTATGCTGACCAAAGATGCCTGGTTAGCCACCCTAGACCTAAAAGAAGCCTATCTGCACATCCCTATCAGGGACTCATGCAGGAAATGCCTACACTTTAGGCCAGGATCTATGCATCATCAGTTCTCTGCACTTCCCTTTGGCTTATCCACTGCTCCCAGAGTATTCACAAAATGCCTGGCTCCAGCCGTTGTTTATTGCAGACAGAAAAAAATTAAAATTTATCTGTACTTGGGCGACTGCCTAATTCAGGCAGACAGCCAGGAAATGCTGTTGCAGCACCTGACATTTGTAAAAAAAAAAAAAAAAAAAAAAAAACCCTCCTAATCTCCCTGTGGTACACTATCAACAAAAAGAAATCAAAACTAGTCCTCAGTCAAAAACTTGTATTCATGGGAGCAAGCTTGGACATGGCATCCCAGATGGCATTCCTTGCTCCAGAAAAATAAGCCTATCTGACAGGCTACTTCACTCAAATGGCTACCAGAACCCAGCTATTCGCAAGGAAAATCCTGCAAGCCCTAGGGTTCATGGCCTCTTGCATCCTGCTAATTCCATATGCCAGACTGCATATGAGGAAACTTCAATGGTACTTAAAAAGTCTTTGGTGCCAACATTCTCAGGACCTGGAAACTGTCATTCCTATCATACCTTGTCTAAGGACAGTGTTTCCTTTATGGGTAACAGCATGAAACCCACAACAAGGGACTTCCCTGTACTCAACCCCATGCTGCCCAGACCCTAACCACAGATGCATCAGACTATGCCTGGGGGGCACACCTGAACGAATAGTACATTCAGGGCCACTGGACCCCAAGTCAAATTCATCTGCACATCAACCAAAAAGAGATGCCAGCTGTTCAGCATGCTCTAACAGCTCACCAGGACCCCTGCTAATAAAAACAACACCACAGTTATGTCAACAAGCAGTGGGGAACCCACTCTGCATGCTAGTCATGGCCCTCTGGGAACACAGCCTTGGACATGCAGATCCATCTGCAAGCTCGATTCCTGCCAGGGAAACCAAACTCACTGGCAGACCACTTAAGCAGAAATCTCTTAGACCCACATGAGTGGCAGTTAGAGCCCAGCACATTCAGCCTTCTGACTCAGAAATGGGAGACCTCAGAGGTGGATCTCTTTGCCTCCCCCTTCAATCACCAGCTCAGCAAATTCTGACCAGGGCACCTCACAGCAGGGTGTGGAAAGTGGATTCCCTATCCTTCCAGTGGGTAAACCTCTCAATCTGTGCATTTCCCCCTCTGCCCCTTCTGTCAAGAATATTGTTCAAGATAAGACAGGACAGAACAAGGGCAATCCTGATTGCCCCGGACTGGCCATGCCAGCACTGGTACCCACTACTGCGCAGCCTGTCACCAGTGCCACCCTGGCACCTACCCCAGAGCCCGACTCTCCTCACTCAGCAGGGGGGGACAGATCTTGCACTGCAACTTCAAACCCCGAATCTTGCAGCCTGGCTTATTCCTTGAATTCTCCCCCCAGTGAGCAGCCTAACCAAGCAGGTGCTGGACATCATTCTTGAAGCCAGAAGACCCAGTACAAGGAAATCCTATACTGATAAGTGGAAAAGGTATTGCTCCTGGATTCAATCTAAAGGAGAGGACACAACTCTGCCCTCCCTACCTCTAATCCTGGACTACTTAGCAGATCTACTCCACAGAGGCCTATCATTTCCCTCCATTAAGATCCATGCCTCTGCCATCTCGGCTCAGTGCAACACTGAGCCACCCCTCTTCTCTCACCCTCTCATCAAACAGTTCCTGAGAGGGGTAAACAACTTAAGGTCACCATGGAGAGCACCCACCCCTTGGGACTGGCTTTGGACCTTAACTTTGTACTGGAAAAGCTCACACTACCCCCTTTTGAGCCTGCAGCGTCCGCAGAGTTAAAATTCCTCTCTCGGAAAACAGCATTGCTTCTGGCCATCACTTCAGCTAGAAGAGTGTCTGAGCTACAAGCACTTATGGGTGTGGAACCCTTCATTATTTTTCATGCTGACAGGGTCTCCCTCAGAACTAATCCTTCCTTAATGCCTAAAGTGCTGTCCAGTGTGGCTCTCAACCAATCTGTCTATTTGCCAACCTTCTTCCCTAATCTTAAAATATAAAGGGGAAAGGATCCTGCACTCCTTGGACGTGCACAGACAGCTCAGATTCTACCTGGATAGGACTAAAGCCCTTCAGGAATTCTGACCAGTTATTACTCAGTTTTGCACCAGGGGCAGAGGGCAAGGCCATTTCAAAACAGACCATTTCCAACGGATAGCACACTGTATCCATTTCTGCTACAAACACCATGGGAAACCAACCCCTCAAGGGGTCAGAACATATTCCACTAGGACAACTTCTACCTCTACAGCATTCCTTTGGGGAGTCCCTACCAGGGACATTCTGGAGGCTGCTACCTGGAGTTCTGTACACGCACACAGACACGCACACACCATTACCACCTGCCTATATTTTCCAAATCCAGGGCGGGTTTTGCAACTGCGGTCCTTCAGGCCATACTAGCCAGCCCAAACTCTTCTTGACTGCCTCCTCCCTTTCTTCAGCTTTGGGAATCAACCCAAGTGTGATGACTGAAACCATGAAACATGAAGAACATAGTACAGTTTTGTACACTTACCATAAATGTAGATGTTCGAGTGTATTCACTGTTGCAGTCCTGGTTTCCCACCCTCCAGCCCCTTGTCTATCTCTCTATCTCTCTAGCCTCACTTATTACTCACCCCCTACTGGGTTATTGGTATTTACTTTTTACTGGTGGTGTTTTTCCTATCATAACTTTGCTCCCTATTTGGGGGACTCCTGACATTTGGGGCAAGAAAAACTGATGTAATGGCATCTGCTGCCTGTTTTTATACCCCTGACAACCTGACGTCAGTACTGAAGCAACAGCAACCGACGCAGGAATACTAAGTCTGTGGTATTCAGGCCAACTGAGGGCTACCTGCAGGCAAATAAACCAAGTGTGATGACTGCAACAGTGAATACTCAAACATCTACATTTATGGTAAGTGTACACAACTGCACTTTTTGGGCCTTTATCCCCCCCCCCATAAATTTTGGCTTTTTCCTGATTTCTTGTGCTGCACAGTTCTTAAGGGAAAAAGAAATTTACTGCTGCTTATGTAAATTCTGCTTGCGTTGTTAGTAGTACAACAGGTAGTATACTTGCTTTTGCTGCAGAAGGCTGTGGTTTCTACTCCCACAGTCTGTAGTTGGATTGTTGATGCTGTACTATGTTATACTTTTAAAGGGGGTGGATGCTGCAGTCCTGAGAATATCCTCCTTTGGTGGAGATACCTATTAACTATGAATCTGTTATCAGTTTGCCATCCATTCTCTATTGAAATATTACTAGCATATCATTTTTTTAATGTAACCTAGGCAATCTATTCTTTAAGGGCAACAGGCACTTTACTTGTAGACGAAACAATGAAATAAAAAGTTTGCTAGCAGCAACCTAGTTACAGATCTCTTTAACATGGAATTTAGATGACTTTTACTTCTGTAGAGATTGTGCATATTTACTGATGTTGGTGGATTGTAGAAGTTTGAGCAGACTTTTGTGATGGAAATGTTCTGAATTGGGCAGTTTTGTCATTGGTTCATGCATTTTGTTTCATTGCTTACTGGAAAAATGTTCAAACAATAAATTTAAAATGCGCTCTAACAAGTGTGCTGTTTTATACAAGGAATATAATTTAATTAAGTCTGGAAGGTGTATCAAAGAACACATGTATGTTTCTTGTTTCATGTGCAAGGGGTCAATGATTTGAAAACAGCCCAAAGGTAATCTTATCCGCCACTGGCCAGATGCATTTTTCTTTGGATGTGGGTTTCAATGAATGTGAGTTTCAAGGGCAGAGAGTTTTAATGCTAAGTCTATTTTCATTGTGAGACACTATTGCTTTGTTTAGCATATGTCTATTAGTGTTTGTGCTATAAAATGTAAGATAAAATCCAAATAATCATCATGGAAGTAAAACAGTATGCACATTAGTGTTTATGGTAAATGGGGTGAAATAGCCAGGAAGTGGGACATTGAAATGGCTGCAGGAGGACTCTGGGGCCATATTATGGTTGTCTGTTCTTCAGTTTGCGTTTGAAAGTTGGTGTCCCATAATTCCATTGGAGTGGGTAGGGTTACATAACTGTATGCAAAGTTTGTTAATCAGCATACAGATTTGTACCTATTATTCATGGGCCTTTGTCCAGATTTTTGATTCCAGGTTGAGAGGTATGCTTCACACTCTTTATCCAAGTTAATTTTTAACACGGACTTGGCACATTGTCTTCTTTGGGGTTTGGATTTTTTTTTACTGGAAATTCCTGAACTTGTCAGTTGTAAGAGAATTCTGAACACATTCCAAACTATTTTTTTTTTTTTACAGTAACTGAGACTGGCAAACTTTAGTTGTGTGGTGACATTCTTATTACTAGAAACTTTTAAGTGCTTATTTTGATGCATTATCCAGTATGGTCAGCTTATTTGACTGATGTTTTGTCCCCTGAATTGATGGTCTGTACTCTAGACCCCCCAATCAAATCCAGTTGCACTTAAGACAAAAAAAAGTAAATGCGCATCAGCTAATGCTTAGTGGTTCTTCCACTGCCTATCCTTCAGACCACTTACTTTTTGCCCCCATCTCTTTCTCTCTAGTGTAGATTTACTTTCTTTATAGAAAGGATCATAGACGCATCCTCCAGGGCTGTCCAGTAATTAGAACAGAAGATGGAAGAACCAAACCCTTTAGGTGCAGGAGTAATCTAAGGTAAGAGACCCCCTGCCAGACATTAATACTCTGTCCCCAGTTATTTTATCTAATAGTGAATTTCACAAGAAAAACAAAAAATCAGGAGCTTCATTGTATAGCTGATGATTAGATTACTGTTTATAGGACTGATGTGGTCTGTTTGGCCAAGAGTGTTTTGCAGACAGCAAGATGTTATGTGATCCTATCTCGCCTACATTCTGTACTGATGGGCTCGGAGCCGATCCCTCGGCTCCGACTCGGCACGCTATGCTATAGAGCGAAGCCTCTTATTAGCTGAGCTATTTTCTATCCCAGGATGCACCACCACTAATCCCCCAGATCTCGTTTGCCGCTTACAAGCTAGGACGTGGTCTCAAACTTGGCTGAGCTAAGTACTGTTTTCTTCAAAGTTTCCTGTCAGGAATTTTGCTATTTTTACCCCAAAAGCTGTTTTAACAGCTATTGTTGTTGTACGAGTGTGTTTTGCTAACTTTTGTTGAGAAAAATTGTGTTTTGGTTTAAGGGAAAGGTTTTCCGTTTAAGTTAGAGGGGCCTTCCCCTATTCTTTATCTAGTGTCTTTGTTTTTTTCAGGAGGTCAAGTAACCTGTTTAAGTTAGAGGGTCTTGACCCTCCTTTTCAGTATTTCTGTCTTGATATTGTCTGTTTCGTTTTAAAAAAAAACCAAAAAAAAAAAAAAAAACCAAAGTTGGTTTAAAGTTTTAGTTGTGGTAAAATCTCATCACTGAACAGCTACTTTAATATTTTTAGTGCCTGTTAGTATGTCTAAAGAACATAGACCCTCTGGGTTTAAAAAGTGCGCGAGGTGTGGTTACAAAATGTCTATAACTGACTACCACTCCTCGTGCGTATATTGTTTAGGCGCCAAGCACCTACAGGAGTCCTGTAGCGTGTGTCACGCCTTTTCTTCTAGAGTCCTCCAAGAGAGGAAGAATAAATTAATATTAAAAGGGCTGATTAAACCCTCCTTTGAGGAGGCCTTATCTTCCTCTTCCTCTTCTACCAAGAAGAAAAAAGCATCGGCTCCGACCAGTCTGTCGGAACCGACTGCCAAGAAACCTAGGCAGGCTTCTCCATCGGCTCCACGGACTTCGGAGCCGAGGGCAGAACGGTCTGCCTCGATGCCTCCAGTCTCGACTCCTCTGGTTTCGGAGCCGAGGACTGGGGCATCGAGAGGCGGGTCACCTTCATCGGCACCGATTTTGGAGCCAATGAGGGTTGCCGGCTCAGACTCTTCCCCTTCGGCGCCGAAGCTCTCCTCGGCACCGAGGGAAATTGTTTTGAGGTCTCCCTCGGAACCGATAGTAGTAGAGTCCATTCGGAGCCGGTCCCCTAGTCCTATGGAGCCGATGGAGAAGTCTGTTCGGACCCAATCTGTGTCATCTAGATCCTCCAAGATGTCTGATTCGGACATCGACAGGGTGCTCCTAAGACACTTCCAGTCTCCGGTGTTCCAAAAGTTAGTTTCGGCTCCAGCCCATTCGACTTCGGAGCCGATGGTCCACCCTGTTGTTATGGTTCCTCCTCCAACAGCCCCGGCACTGTTGGAGCCGGTGCTGGTGGAGCCGATGGAGGTTTTCGGGTCGGGCCCGACCCTTACTCCAACCCCGGCTCTCGAGTCGCAGTTCGGTACGCGGACCTCTTCTGTCGGCCCTGGGGGGGACGCTTCGGGACTGATGTTTTCGGTCCCAAGCCTTCCTCTCAGTGCGTCGGCTGCGGGGGTACCGTCTACCATTGTGGCCACGGAGGTGGGACCTTCCCAGGATTCTGGTGGTCCCGCCTTCAGGGCCATGAGGAGTGCGTTAGCCAAATCTTCTTTGGCTATCTCCACGCTCTCTCCAGCACCTTCCCTGCATATGGAGACTGGGTCTTTGGTAGTTCCCCTGTCCTTAGACAGCGGAGCCCCGGGGCCTGAGGTCACCCCCTCTGGGGGTTCCCCCCCTCCTGGAGGTCCCTCTGAAGCCTCTTTGGAGGAACCCCCCAGGAAAAGATTGTGCAAGAGGAAGCACGTTGACTCCCCCGATGAGCCTCTCACGTCAGACACTGATCTTGATGATGCAGCGGGGTCCCCAAAGTCGTCCTCAGATGATGTCTCCTTTGCAGACATCCTGGAAGCCCTTAAACAATGAGGCGGCTGGCAATCCAAACCCCCTTCTGCTGACGAGTCTGTGTTCCTTAAGGCCTTCGGGGCTCAGCCCTCCGCCTCCTGGGTGTCTCCGCCCTGCGACGAGCTCCTAGATTTGATCTGTCGAAGGGCGTGGGAACACCCAGACTCTGTGGAACCGGTGCCTGCTCGTCCGAATAAGTTCCTGTCAACACCCCCAGAAAAAGAGTTTTTGACGAAAGGTGTAGCTGTAGATGCCTTGGTGGTGGCATCTGCTACCCAGCAAGATGTAGCAGAGGCTTCGACGTCCGTCCATCCTCCTAATAAGGAGTCTAGGAGCATGGATCGGTACGGTAAGTGCACCCTAAGTTCAGCGGCCTTTACTTTAAGGTCCCTGAGCTGTCTAACGCACTTCACCAGATTTCAGAGGGATCTGATTAAGGAACTTTCAGATACCCTCTTGGGTAACCTGCCTGAGCAGCTGGCCCAGACGATTGGCTCTCAGCTGGCTACACTGTCATCCATATCAAACTCGTCC
This sequence comes from Protopterus annectens, assembly GCF_019279795.1. Classification (NCBI taxonomy): domain Eukaryota; kingdom Metazoa; phylum Chordata; order Ceratodontiformes; family Protopteridae; genus Protopterus; species Protopterus annectens. Next base: position 1,117,745,943 of record NC_056744.1, read on the forward strand.
ATGAGGCTCATTTCTTATGCGGCTGAAGGGGCGTGTAGAGCGGCGGGTACAGGCATTGCTCTACGGAGGCAAGCCTGGCTCCACCGGTGTCATTTTGCAGAGGCCTTTAAGTCTTCCTTTGCCGACGCCCCCTTTGATGGGTCCTCTTTGTTTGGACCCAAGATAAAGGACACATTGACCTGCTGCGAGCAAGAAGGTAAGACTTTGACTGCCGTAGGGGCACGATTTTCCACTCCCTTTTGGCCTTATCCCAAGGCTAAAAGAGGAGGGAAAATGTGGTTCCGTAGATCTCAGAAGTCTTATCCCTCGCAGCAGGACGATCCCCCTTCTAGAGGCAGAGGAGGGGGAAATTCTTCTGGAAGACGCCGTCCCAGAGGCGGCAGAGGCCCCCGCAACACTGGAGACCGAGTCCTTTCGTGGCTCTTCAGCCTTTCACAGTCCCTGAGGGATTGCCGACTGTGCAGCTCCGGAGCCAGTCGGGGGTCATTTTTCGAGGCACCTAGAAGAGTGGGAAGGTATCACTCAGGACCGATGGGTGCTTCGAATTATCGCCGGAGGTTACGCCGTCCCTTTTTCTCACTCCCCACCTCAGTCCAAAAAAAATCCCGGACCCGCCACCCAGTCAACGGGAAATTGCAGCCTTAGAAGTTTCAAAGCTGCTTCAAAAAGGAGTCATCCAACCGGTCCCCGCAGACCAGATCGGATTAGGGACTTACTCAAGATTCTTTTGGGTGCCAAAAAAGACCGGGGACTTGAGGCCCATTTTGGATCTCAGTATTCTAAATCGTTCAGTCAAAAAGTCCAAGTTCCGAATGGTCACCCTACAATCCATTCTCCCACTGCTGGAGAAAGGTGTTTGGATGTGCTCCATAGATCTCAAGGACGCTTATTATCATATCAAGGTACATCAAGCATCCAGGAGACATCTGCGTTTCTGCCTAGGAGACAGTCATTTTCAGTTCCGCGCGCTGCCCTTTGGTCTCACCACAGCCCCCAGGGTGTTCACCAAATGTTTGGCGGTCGTGACTGCTCACCTGAGAAGTCTAGGATTCCAGGTGTTTCCGTATCTAGACGACTGGCTCCTGACTGCCACCTCCAAACATCTACTATTGCGGAGCCTACAAGTCACAATATCACTGGGCACTTCCCTTGGAATCAACTTCAATTGGCCAAAGTCTGTGTTGCTGCCATCTCAACGCATAAGATTCATCGGAGCAGAGATAGACTCAAACCAAATGCGGGTCTATCTACCTACAGAAAGGATACAAACCATACAGGCTCAAGTTCAAGCCTTACTTCCCAGATCCAAGGCCCCAGTCAGAATGGTCCTGCAACTATTGGGATCTATGTCCGCCACGGTTCTTCTAGTTCCCCTAGCAAGGTTGCGCAAGAGAATTCTCCAGTGGCTTCTTTCAACACAGTGGTCCTTTCAGGATCTCCCCCTCAGTCACCTCATATGGATCACGGAAACCTGCAAACGGGACCTTCGCTGGTGGCTGGTGCCCTCCAATCTGGATCAGGGACGACCCTTTGTTCCACCTCCTCCTGTGGCCACTTTGACTACGGACGCCTCCCAGATGGGGTGGGGGGGGCATTCCCTGGGCAGGTCAGTCCAAGGCAAATGGCATTCGGAAGAGACTCTGCTTCATATCAACATCTTAGAAATTAGGGCGGTGTTTCTGTCCCTACAAGCCCTTCACCATTACCTCCTTCAGGGCGTAATTGCCGTCCACTCCGACAACATGTCAGTAGTCTGGTACCTGAACAAGCAGGGAGGGACCAGATCATACCCCCTTTGCAGAGAGGCCATGAGAGTTTGGGAATGGGCAGTGTCGACCAAACGATTTCTAGTGGCGACTCATAATCCCGGCAAGTCCAATTTGATAGCCGACAGATTGAGCAGAACTATCCTCTCTCTGCACGAGTGGTCTCTGAACATTACGGTTGCAAATCAGATTTTCAGCAAATGGGGAATTCCTTGTTGTGACCTGTTCGCAACCCCGCTGAATGCGAAGTGCAAAAAGTTCTTCTCTCTCACTCCGGCTCCGGGGGAGAGCCCTATGGACGCACTAGCCCATCCGTGGCCCACCGGCTTGCTATATGCTTTTCCTCCAGTTCCCCTCCTTCCCAGAGTGATCCAAAAGGCGTCTCACTTGGGGAGCAAAATGATCTCAGTTGCTCCTTACTGGCCTCGTCAGGTATGGTTCCCCTATCTTCGGAAATATGCTCTGGAAGGTCCATGGTTCCTGGATCAGATCCCAGACCTATTAGTTCATCAGTCGGGACTACTCCACCGGTCCCTACACACCTTGAAATTGACAGCTTGGCTCCTCCTCTTCCAACTATAGTCAGGAATCATACCTTAGACCCGGAAGTTGTACACATCTTATCTTCGGCCCACAAGTCTGCCACTAAGAAATTGTATTCTAGCAAATGGAAGAGATTTGCTATTTGGGCTCAACTCCGGTGTCTGGATCCTATCACTATTCCCGTATCAGAAGTCCTAAAATTTCTAACTTCCCTTTTCAATCAAGGCTCTTCAGTTTCTACTATCAAGGTTCAATTGGCAGCTATTTCCAATTTTCACGAGTCTATAAACCCACCTTTAATGAGCAACAGATTGTGTAAGACCTTCTTGAAAGGTGCTGCGCTTTTACGACCTCCAATTTCTCATCCTGCTCCTCCATGGGATCTCGATGTGGTGTTACGTGCCTTAACTTCCTCCCCCTTTGAACCGGCAGCAACATGTGATTTAAAATTTCTATCGTGGAAAACTGCCTTTCTGGTTGCGATTACTTCTGCCAGAAGGGTTTCAGAGCTTCAAGCTTTGTCTGTAAAACCTCCGTACTTGGTTTTTCACAAAGATAGAGCATCTCTCAGGCCAAATCCATCCTTTGTCCCTAAGGTTTGTTCCAGTTTTTGCCTACAACAATCATTAGAACTTCAGTCTTCTTTCCAAAGTACTCAAAGCGGAATACATATTCCACACATTAGATGTCCATAGGCAATTGCGTTTTTATTTAGATAGGACCAAACAAACAAGGAAAACAGATCAATTGTTTGTATCCTTTTTGGATAATAAATTGGGCAAAGCCGTCACAAAGGTCACTATTGCCAAATGGATCAGGGACTGTATTACTCAAGCTTATTCCTCTTCTAATGAAGAGCTTACGATCTCTGTCAAAGCTCATTCTACAAGAGCTATGGCTACTTCAATAGCATTCCATTCTAAGCTTGCCATTAGTGACATTTGTGCCTTGACTCGTGGTTTTCCCTGCACACTTTCATTTCTCACTACAAATTGGATGTGGCATCTAGGGGACGAGCTTCATGTGGTTCCACAGTGCTCAGGAGTGTTTTCCAGTGAGCCACCCAGGATTTAGGTGCTAGGGACGCTGTCCCATCAGTACAGAATGTAGGCGAGATAGGATCACATAACATCTTTTAGTTATGTACTTACCATAACTTTAGATGTTTGGGATCCATCTCGCCTACATTCCCAATAACCCACCCTCCTTCCCCCTTCCCTGGAGATCAGAGGATATCAGAAGGTCCGAATTCTGTTTCATCTTGAAACATCTGACAATGTTATATAAATAGGTGATGTATGTGTGCATGAATGCGGGCAAACAAGATCTGGGGGATTAGTGGTGGTGCATCCTGGGATAGAAAATAGCTCAGCCAATAAGAGGCTTCGCTCTATAGCATAGCGTGCAGAGTCGGAGCCGAGGGATCGGCTCCGAGCCCATCAGTACAGAATGTAGGCGAGATGGATCCCAAACATCTAAGGTTATGGTAAGTACATAACTAAAAGTTCTGGTGGTTGTGTTTCCCATACATAGCCCTGGTGCTAATTTGGGTAGAGACCTTTTTCTTTCAGAGATTGATGAGGAATCTGAAGTCAGTAGTGATTTTCTAGCTGGCACTGAGTCCAGTCACTCTGATTCTTCAGAAGGAGAATCTGAGCTCAAGTCTAAATAAGTTTTCACATTTCCTCAGATTGCCAAATTTGGTGATGTTTTTGCTTGGGCGCAGTCTGGATCTACCCCAGAACTAGGCAGGTTATATGAACTTATAGAAGATGAGATGCCTGATTCTGTGGTTACCTCCTTATCATCCATGGAAGATTTTTATAAACTGCTTGCAACACAACTGTATCTATTTCAGCAGTCCCTGAAAAGTCAGAGAAAATATACTCTCTCCTCCGGTATTACAGGTCTGTTTTCTCATTTGACAGCTGACTCGGCTGTGTATTCCCTAGCTACCTGCTCAGATAAAAAGTCCTAGGCTTCATCTAATCCAGTGCCCCCTGATAGAGGGAAAATGGTTGGATCGTCAGATCAAAAGGATGTCTCTTATTAGTACTCTGGCCTTTAGAATGTTAAAATGTTCTTCCATATCCTTGTTGCAATATTCTTCACTGAAGGGATTTCTTGCCAAAGATAGTCCAGTGTCCAACCAGTGTATCAAAGACTTTAGATCTTATAGACACTGTATGTCAGGCATATGCCCCCCACTTAAAGAGCAGGGCATAAAGGTAATACATGGATGCAAATACTCAAATTCTTTTCCACCAGTCAGAATGCCATTATTGAACGTCTGTCTAAACACCTATTTGCTGTGATGGTTACTAAGCCTTTCAGATAAGTGCCCCATTGAGATTATTTTTTTCTGTTTTGCTGTTTACTTGCGGAAAATGTCAGTGTGGGAGACAGATTCCCCATAAAGACCGGCTTTTTTATTTTTTTTGCCTAGGTGCTTCCCGTGATCATATGCAGTACTCTACTTCTCAAGTGTTTGTCCCCAAGACGCTACTTAGTCGCTTATTGTCTCTGTCCATATGACTGGAGAACCATTGACTTAAATTGTTGGCTCAAGGTGCTGTGGCAGTATCCTTCCTTCCCGAGGGACAGACCTCTTCTAAGAAGGTCAAGAAGTTTAGGCTTGATACTATTGCTGTCCATCCTCCACTGGGCATCTTTCTAGAAGTAAGTGAAAGCACTGATGATGGTCCGGTGCTTGCATTGAATTTCTTTGCCACAGCCCTGTTCGAGGCCGGCATGGGTCTGACTTTCTGTATGTCCTCTGAGGCCTTACAAATATCTCCTCTGGATGTTGAGGGGGAATCGCAGTTGATTTCTGAAGGGTCAAGTAGGATTCCTCCAATCTTAGTGTGGGAGAAGATTCCTGGTACTGTTATTGAATCTCGTCAAGGGTATGAACTGCCAAGGGTCATTAGGGCTGATGCCCCACTTAAGAAAAAAAACAAAAGGCAAAACATATCATCCCTGTTGCTAAAGATCCCCAACATAAATGGCAGGGTTTTGCCCAAGGCCTGTTCAATCCCTTGATAGCCTTTAAGCCTCCCCTGGGGGATTAAGTATCTGCTCCTCCCTGGTAGTCCACTCCTGTTAAGACCGCAAGGGAACCGGGTTCCTCAGATGAGGATTTTAGATTCTGGAGAGGAATCCTTAGCTTATTCCTCAAATTCTTTTTCCTCTAGATTATGGCTCTGAGAAAGAAGATTCTTTGAGCCTGTATTCCCCTTAGTAAGAATTATCCGTTGGGAGTACTGTTGCCTGCATGTTGGAGTATTTTAAATGGGATTGCTTCCAGGTGTCTGACATGCAAAAGAGATGTTATGAGCTTTTACAAATTGAGTTGCCTAAGCTGTCTGCAGTTTGACAGCTCTTTAGGATACGTTTTCTGCTGCCTTTGTAGCTCCAGACTCTCTCAGCCTCTTGTTTGTAAGAAGTGTGTTAGTTTCTCTAAGGTGCCTAAGAACTACAAGTTTTTGTTTTGTGTCCTTCTGCTGATCCTTCTGTGGCTTCACTCTCTACAGATAAGCCTTCCAAGCTTTTGCCCTCCTCTTGTCTTCCTTCAGTTAAGGAGAGTGGCGTTATGGAAAGATTGGGTAAAAAAAATTGTACACTGCGGCCACCTTATCAGTTTTGGCAATTTAATTATCAAACCCATATGACCAGATATGTCTTCTCTCCTTTCTCAGTTAGCTAGGGTTCAGACTATTTCCGTGTTGGATTTTCTTCCTGCCCCCCCCC